>NC_138203.1:125226944-125354444 GCF_964194415.1 Vipera berus
CCACCCAGTCGGAGGACACCCCCACCCAATCAGAAAGCAGCCACGCCTCCACCCAATCAGAACACAGCCCCACCGGCAGTTGGAAGGAAAGGAACAGCCAGACCACGCATTGCTCCTGGAAGCAGCAGGAGGAACACTCCGGCCTGATGATGACGGATGGGATTTCGTCGAAACGTCGCCACAACTTTCTGAAGATGAAAGGAACGCGGGAAGAAACCCGAGACTCTAGATCTACATATATATATATATATATATATATATATATATATATATATATATATATATATATATATATATATATATATAAGTTATCTGTTATTGAACATCAATCAACATGGAACATATCCATCTGAACAATAGTTGGAAAATTTCTTCAGGAAATGACATTGATCCAGAACTATTTATTAGTGATATCACTAATGCTGGCCAGGGAGTACTTCTACTACAGTTCTTTGGTTCATACTTGTGTTGAAAAATATTTTCATATTCTAATCTAGAGAGAGAAAATATTCCATTTTTGCAGGATAGAAAAGGTATTTTCAATTCCATTTGTTGCTTTTGAAACGTTATATTTCAATAAACCTGTATGCCCATTTTTCTGCCTTTTCCCTCCCCAAAGGAATGATCTTCCAAGACTGCAGAATTTCCTCTGATTTAAGGATCAGCTGTTTCCTATCATACATCCCAGGGCCAAGATGATGACTTTCTTCCTACAGACATTTCTACTAGCTTGCTTTGTAGCTACTATACAAACCAAGGTCTATGGTCGCTGTGAGTTGGCTCATGTGTTGAAAAAGAATGGGATGGATGGATATGAAGGTTACAGCCTAGCCAGTTGTGAGTGCAGTTCCTCACTGGATAACATATTACTCAAGTACTGAAAGTTGGACTAATGGCCTGCATGTAATATTCCCAATGTAGTTTTTATTAAGCAGCATTTCCTGTTTTTTCTCCATAAGCACGTACTTGCTTTATTTGCTCTAGAATTTGTCCCAGCTTGTTTCTTATTAGATTTCTTCCTACAGTTTTGCATGATTAATGCCTCTGTTTGTTTTTTGGATCTGAATAGTAGAACTTGAAGCCAATAGGTATCCATTTCTGATTATACTCATCAAATCTCTAGGAAGGTGCAGATTGGTGTAGCCAGATCTGACCACTGGCTACACTGGAAGCTCACCAGTGCAAAAGACACCAAGTGAATTGGGTGTTTTTACAAATTCCATTGAGTAGGAGTCCATTTCCTCCAGTAAAATTAGTGCCAGAATTAATTCCTTAATTAAAGGACCGATAAGAGGAAGCCCATCTCTATACCAGACAATTAAAATATAGAATTTGCTACCATAATATACAGTCTAATCATCCATTTATATTGTTTTTTAAGAGGCCTCAGCAAGTTCAGCTAAAATAAATTATCACTGGCTGCTCATGTTAAAATTTTAATGCAATGTTAAAAAGTTTAGCCCAATTTGACTTCCAGAAGGAATGATATGATCGTCTTTTTTGTGAGTTTTTTGGGGGGCCTTTGGTTGACCTCTGTGTAACATAGAACTTTGTGCCAAAGGTCAGGCAAAGCATTTTAAACTCCAAAAATGCTTTTCCCCATCACCAGTTTGAGGCACGTTTTGCCATTTCCATACATCATTAGCAAGAGACAAGTTCCAATTAACTGTTCATGGAGAGTCTGTTGATGTTACTTTCCACATAACCCTTTGATATTACTCCTCTCTGCTCTTTTTTTTTTAAACATCACACGCCTGCATATGCATATATAGTCTTTCAAAGAAGGAAGAGCTGTTTATCTCAAAAGGTCTAGTGGGAAGATTAAAAACAATTTTAGAGTGAACATTGAAAGGAGGATTTTCTTAAAAGCTTTTTCCACAGGGCATCTTGGCATGACCATGCAAGCTAGGGATAAAGGAGACTGAAGTCCCACATGTATAGAGGACTACAAGACATACCGTAGAAGTCAGAGTAGAATATTGGAATGAGAATAGTTGAATATTCTCCATGCATATAAAGTGTTTTCCGGTGAGACCGGTCTATCAGGGCAACCTGGTCTGCCCAAATATGGGACAGAGCTTTTGCCTTTCACCCCAATCTAGAAGCGTTCACAGGTCTCTTCTGCGACAGACTATTTGTCTGTTAAATTTAAATTTACTGACAAAGAATTTAAAGGGGACTAGTCTCCCTTTAATTCTTTGTCGGTAAATTTCAACTTGCCAGACATATGTTTCACATCTAGGCCTCTAGGCTGGATCTTGCCTCTTGGTTAGATTTTGGAATATTGAGAAAGTCAGAATGAGTGGAAGGCTGTGAAATGAACTCCGGAGCAACCTCTCTTCTTTCTCTCCTTTGCAGGGATCTGCATGGCATTTTACGAAACTGGCTTTGACACCAAGGCCGTTGATTGGCACAAAGGTGGCAGCAAAGACTATGGCATCTTCCATATCAACAGTGGTTTGTGGTGTAAGGAAAACAGTGCCTTATCAAAGGCCATTTGTGACATAGCTTGCTCAGGTGAGTTTGTTTTATATGGTAATGTTAAAAATCATTACAGTCAATGATAATGAGCCTGTGCAAAACAGAAGTTTAGATTTAGATTTAGATTCAGCAAGGAGATCTGTACCCTTGGCCAAAAGAATCCTACCAAGTTTGGTTTCTTGCATCCCCTCTTCTTCCCCAAGAGGGGATCATGTTAAATCTTTTTTTCCCCACACTAATATAACAAGCGGGCAAACTATTGTTTGCTTGCTTTTCTTAATTTTTCTGTACATTACCATATGTGTAATGGTAATTTCTCTTATTTCCCCCACTCTCCCATCAAAACAACTGCACCACTCAAGATGTATTGAAACATCGCCACCTGCTGGCTATTCAAATTGCAGATCTGGAGAAGGGTCAAATATTTAATGGAGAAAAAGGTACTCTCTGAGGTGTAAATGAAGCTTTACTAGAGCTAGACTCTTTTTATAAACCCACCAGAAGTCTACATGGAGTCAGCAGTTTTAAACTCCTGGAATAAATAAGTACTGTAGTCTTTTCTTTGCCTCAAAGAGTTTCTTCCAGCTTTGGGTTATTAGGAAAGTCTGCTGCCTTTGTTCACACCTTTCTAACATCTTCCTTTGTTGCTTGTGTTGCTCTCTTTCTCTCTCTCTCTGTGTGTGTGTCTGTCTGTCTGTCTTAAGATTTGCTAAATCCTGATCTTGAAGATGACATCACCTGTGCCAAGAAGATTGTGAAAGGCTCCACTGGCATGGCTGTCTGGTAGGAGAACAAATGGCTGCCTGTGTCTAATGATAAATAGTCCCCTCTCTATGATTTTGTAGACTGGGACAATAGCTCACAGCTATAGCCTGAATTCTTTAGATCAAGGTTGTTGTTTTTTTGAAAACTGGGTTCATGGATGGTGTTCTATTTCAGACAACATCCCTAATAAGCTTTGTTCAAGGTTGGAGGTTGCAGCCCAAATACTAAAGAAAGTCTTGCTGTCTATCTCAGCCTCATTATCTACATGTGATTTAGGCCAGGGTTTTTCAACCTTTTCACCCATTGTACCACTTTTAGGATATGACCTCATCCGAGTACCACCAGTTGCCTAGCAAGGTGTCAAAAACTTGACCAAAACAAAAAGGAAAAAAGTGATGAAGTACAGGTAGTCCTCAACTTACAACAGTTCGCTTAGTGACTGTTCGAAGTTACAATGGCACTGAAAAAAGTGCCCCCCAAGCCACAGCCGAGCAAGACACCTGCCTGCCCACCTGGAGGCGCTCTTCCTCCTGCACAAGGTTTTCATTATTGTGAGCATTTCTGTGGAGGATTGGCAGCGGGGGTGGGGTGGGGTGTTTGGTTTTTATTTTCCCCCCTCTGCTGGGTGGTTGCAGCAGGTTTTGGTCATTTCACATGACCCTGGGACACTGTGACTGTCATAAATATGAATCAGTTGCCAAGCATCTGAATGTAAATCACAAGAGCCTGGAGATGCTGCAACATTCCAGCTGATTGGCGCTTCTTCTGGGCTCGGCAGACATGCCAGGATCAGCGCTGAGCTCCAGTTGGAGGCTGGCACTGATCCTGACACTTCCACTGAGCCCTGACAGCCCTGCAGCTCCAGCTGTCTCTCGCTCTGGCTTGTGCAATGTTGCCACTGGTTCAGCTCATTCCCCTCCCCCACTACCACTTTTCTACGATGGTCGTGTACCACCTGCCAGGTGCCAATGTAGCACAGGTGGTACCCGTACCACTGGTTGAAAAGCCCTGATTTAGGCCAACGTGTGTCCTTTGGAATTGTGTTTTCACATAGAATTGCCAGTTCTCTGCCCTGTCTTTTTCTTGTGCCTTTACGGCTGATATTAAACAGACCAAGTGGTATCTGGGTACTCAGCTGCTTTGAAACTCATTGAATTTTGCATTTTGATGTGAAAATTTTGTTCTCGTGCTCATTGTTTGTTTGATACTCAATGCACAAGCTAGAACCTGTTGGTGTTGGCTGCCTTGTGGCTCACTACATGATTCCTTTTGGGGAAAAATTGTTTGATATTCATTATTTTTGGAACTTATCGTGCCTCCCAGAACCAATTAATGATGAGTACCAAGGTACCACTGTAACTTTTTTTCCACTTGCATTTTGTAATCTGAAGCTGTTGTTACTAAAATGACAAAAGACACCTATATAACAGAAATATGACAGAGAGACCAGGAGTGCATGTCCATTACGAGTTATTTTAAAGGAAGGAAAATTCTGCAGGTACAGATTGTCTAACAATTCCCTCTCCCAACTCTTTTAAATAACTTGAGCTTCATTATCCCTTTTTCTGAAATACAGGTGAACTTTGTGATTTGTGTGGGTTCTTAATCTCAGCCCTAATCCTAACAATTCCAGATAAGAAAATTTTGAATAAGAAAACCTTGAAAAAATGTACTTTGTGCATATGCAAATGCATGTCTGCAATTTTTCATATTCATAACATTAAAACCTCTCACTCCAAATGTTATGTATTGGGCTCAAGTGTAACACCATGTGGTTAGCTGGAGCAGTTAACGGCTCTCCAGCAACCCAGACTTCAGGTCTCCAGTGCTGCTATTGGCTACCCCTAGGCGGCAATGGGTTACTTTAAATCTATTGGCTGCCGCCTAGGGGCCAGGCTATAAATTGCTGCAAGCTGCAGCCCAATCCTCAGTTCAGATCCTACAAGCAATAAACCATGAGCTTTCTTGAACTCACTTGCCTCATCTTCTTTCCTGCGTGAAGCACTCACTACACAACACTGACGATGAAGGTGGGATCCTGCTTCTCCAGAAGAGCTGAAGTTCACTAGGGGAGAGGCAGCTCATGCCTGGAGGGAAAAGGCATTCCCCCCCTTCGGTCAGCTAGCAAGCCATGCTAGTGACCTCATGCTCAGCGGATTCAGTCCCTGGGCCTCGGAGAAGCAGGATTGGAAACCGCAGGAACCAACTGAAGACAGCATGCCAAAGGTCGGAAGACTTCGCGAATTCGATGTCAAGCATCCAGAGGGATGGCCTTCCTACTTGTCCCAGGTAGAGAGCTACCTCCGGGCAAACCAAGTTGCAGAAGACGGGCTAAAGGCCGCCATGCTGCTCTGCGTGTGCGGCCTGGCCACATTTGACCTGGCCAAAAATCTCTTTGCACCGACGCCAATAGAGTCAGTTTCCTACGCTGACCTCAAGAAGAAGCTGGCAGAGCATTTCCAACCAAAGATGTCAGTAATTGCTTGGCATTTCAAGTTTGAACAGCAATTGCAGCAGCCTGGTGAAACAGCATCAGAATACATCGCGGCCTTGAGGCAGGCCGCACGCCTCTGTAAATTTTTCGACGTGGAGGAGCGACTGCAAGACCGGCTCGTCTGCGGCCTATGGAATCGAACGCTCCAGCAAAGACTTTTTGCCAGACTGAATTTAACTTTCATCGAAGCTCAAGACGAAGTAATGGTAGATGAAGCCACCGGGAGTGCAGTCCAAACAGTCCAGCCCAACAAAACATCGAAACATGAAGAAACAGTCCACCACAAGGACGCCAAATGCTTAGAGGAATCTTCGGAGGAAGAAGATCCTAAAGTCAACAAGCTTCACAAGCAACCTGATGCACAGCACCACAGCAGCAAACAGCAAGAGAACACTTACAGGGCAATTTTCTTACATAGATGTAAGGGCTGTGGCGGCAACCATCAATGCGTTGATTGCAGATTCCAGTCAGCCAGCTGCAGGGCCTGCAGCAAAACAGGCCACATCGCAACGGTTTGCAGAGCTCGCCAGAGGGACCGGCCACCCAAACACCAGTCGGAAGATCCAACCAGGAGAGGTACTGAGGCCCAGGATCCATTTAGTGTGGGGTTTTGTAGAAGCCATAGAAGTGTATGCCGCACTGGGGCCCGACACCCCCTCAAACCTAAGCTCAAACTGCAGGTGGAGCTACAAGGAGTCCCTTGTAAAATGGAGTTGGACTCTGGCTCTGCTGTCTCCATTATCTCCCAGGACACCTTTAATTTCGTGTGCAGTCGCAGTAGTCAATGGGCCAAGCTAAGGCCCTCCAACATAATTTTAACTGACTTTCAAAACGCTCAAGTCAAAGTTAAGGGAGAAGCCACCTTGGCTGTAAAATTTAAGGAGTTTTATGGGCACCTGGATGTCATAGTAGTAGGGGGCCAGAGAATGAGTCTCATAGGACTCAATTGGTTTGATGCTTTAGGCATTCAAATAACTGGTATTAACCGGACACAAGCTGCGAACCTCTTGTCAGTTTGTGAGGATTTTGCAGACGTTTTTGATTCAGCCCTAGGAACATACACAGGCCGGCCTATCTCATTCAAGCTAGATCCTAATGTAGTTCCCATTAGGATTAAGCCTAGTAGAGTTCCCTTTGCTCTAAAGCATAAAATTGACTCAGAATTAGGCAAGCTTGTAGAACAGGATGTTTTACAACCAGTTGATGGTGGGGAGTGGGAAACTCCTATAGTCACGCCACTTAAGGCCAACGGAGAAATTAGGATATGTGCAGACTATAAATGTACACTGAACAAAGCCCTTAAGCAACATACTTACCCTGTCCCAGTGGTGAACCACATTTTAGCCTCTTTGCAAGGTGGAACCATTTTCACTAAATTAGATTTAGCACAGGCCTATCAGCAACTACCGGTTGATGAGGCCACAGCCGTAGCTCAGACAATCATGACTCACAGGGGGGCTTTCAAAGTAAAGCGTTTACAATTTGGATTTAGCGTTGCCCCAGGCATTTTTCAGGGAATCATGGAATGCACACTCAAAGGCATTCAGGGTGTTTGCCCTTATTTTGATGATGTACTTATTGCTGGGGAATCCACAGAAGTGTTAGCCAGCAGGCTCAGGGCTGTCTTACAGAGGCTTTGAGAAGCAGGCCTCAAATTAAAGAAAAGTAAAAGTAGTATTGGAGTCCCTTCAACAGAATTTCTAGGATTTCGAATTGATGCTAACAGTATTCACCCTGCTGAATCCAAAGTGAAGGCCATTAAATTGGCTCCTAGCCCTAAAACCAAGGGAGAGCTACAGGCATTCTTGGGCCTCCTCAATTTCTACCATGCTTTCCTGCCTAACAAAGCTGCATTGGCAGAGCCTCTTCACAGGCTCTTAGATAAAAAAGCTCCATGGAAATGGACTAGGACCCATGAGAAAAGCTTCCAGGACTTAAAGGCACTGTCGTCAGTCAAATGCACTGTAACTCATTTTAAGGAGTCTAAACCAGTCTGTTTAGCATGTGATGCATCTCCTTATCAGGTGGGGGCAGTCTTGAGTCATTTAGAAAAGAATGGAACACAAGTCCTCATTGCATTTTATTCAAGGACACTGTCCTTTGCTGAGTGTAACAATGCTCAAATTGACAAAGAGGCCTTAGCCATAGTAGCTGGAATAAAAAAATTCCATGACTATTTATACAGTATGGCAGAGACTTCACGGTCTTTACAGACCACAAACCACTGTTGGGACTTTTCACAACAGACAAACAACCCCCCCATATACTCTCCCCTAGAATGTTGAGATGGTCTATTTTGTTATCTGCATACACATTTAAATTGATTCACAAACCTGGTAAAGAAATGGGCCATACGGATAGCCTCAGCAGATTTCCACTGCCACTAACAGAACCAGACCTGGGCCCTGCGACCAGAATTCTGTCCATTCAGGACCTGCCAGAATTTCCCCTTCATGCTGGGGACATAGCTGCAGAAACAGCTACAGATAGAACACTGAGTAGAGTGCTCTCATGGGTACACACGGGGTGGCTAGATAAAAGCCCAAGCTCTGAGTTTCAGAGCTACTTTGTCAGAAGACATGAGCTATCAGCACACAAGGGGTGCATCCTTTGGGGAAACAGGGTCATAATCCCCTCATCATTGAGAGATAGGGTCTTACAGTCATTACATGAGGGCCATCCAGGCATTGTCGGAATGAAAGCCTTAACAAGAAGCTACCTATGGTGGCCTGGCCTTGACAAGGACATTGAGGCACAGGTACATGGTTGTTATACATGCCAGCAATCTAGGCCTGAGATGCCACATGCTCCAGTTCATAGGTGGGAGGAAACGCACACTCCCTGGTCTAGAATTCACATAGACTATGCTGGGCCCTTTCAGGGACAGCTCTTCCTCAAAGTGGTGGACAGCCACTCCAAATGGCTGGAAGTAATTCCAGTTGCTAACATGACTACTGCTAGGACTATCCAGGTGCTGAGAAAACTCTTTGCAATACATGGGTTGCCAGATGTCTTAGTTTCAGACAATGGGGCTCAATTCACTGCTGCTGAATTTCAGGCCTTCCTAAGAGCAAATCTTATCAGACATGCAACGTCTGCCCCTTTTCACCCGTCTTCTAATGTTCAAGTGGAACGTATGGTGAGGACCATGAAGGAATCACTCAAACGCATCGTAACAGGTGACTGGCATCACAGACTGGCAGATTTTTTTACTCTGCCAACATTCTACACCCTGCACTGCTACAGGCAAAAGTCCTGCAGAACTTCGTTCGGGGAGGCAACTGATCACTAAACTGGACAGGTTGCATCCAGATAAAGTGGCAGCAGAAGCCTCTTGACCAAAACCCCCAAGGGGGCTGCAACTGGGCAATTGGGTATGGCCAGAAACTATGGACATGGGAATCTGTGGGTTCCTGGTAAAATTACCAAATCATCTGGTCCCCTTTCTTATGAAGTGGGGCTGGAGGGAGGGCGAGTTGTCAGATGCTACATTGATCAAATCAGAAAATGGTTTCCAGAACGGCCACTAAGCGAGGACTGTGCCATAAGTCCCTTCCAAAGTCCCCAAACTGGCAGTCAAGCCAGCCCATACATGGGCTCTCAAGACTTTTCCTTCTTAAGCAATGAGGAAGTGGGCATAGAGGAGGGGAGTCCAGCAGTGCAACAAAATTAGTGGATCAGAGGAATGCTGTGGATATAATTTACTTGGACTTCAGTAAAGCATTTGATAAAGTAGATCACAACCTACTCCTTGATAAGATAGAAAAATGTGGGTTAGACAGCATCACCACCAGATGGATTTGTAGCTGGCTGATTGGCTATACTCAGCATGTGGTCCTCAATGGAACTGCATCTACATGGACAGAAGTGTGTAGTGGGGTGCCCCAGGGCTCTGTTCTGGGCCCAGTGCTCTTCAACATCTTCATCAATGATTTGGATGAGGGGATAGATGGAGAACTCATCAGATTTGCAGAGGACATCAAACTGGCAGGAATAGCCAATACTCCAGAAGATAGGCTTAAGATACAGAAGGATCCTGACTGATTTGAACACTGGGCACTATCTAACAAAATGAAATTCAATGGTGAAAAAAGTAAGGTTCTACATTTAGGCAAGAAAAACCAAATGCACAGGTATAGTATAGGTCAGGGGTAGGCAACCTTGGCTCTTTTATGAATTCTGGGAGTTGAAGTCCATGAGTCATAAAAGAACCAAGGTTGCCTGCCCCTGGTATAGGTAGTACCTTGCTCAATAGTAGTAACTGTGAGAGGGATCTTGGAGTCCTAGTGGACAATTACTTAAATATGAGCCAGCAATGTGCTGCAGCTGCCAAAAAAGCCAAAACAGTGCTAGTCTGCATTAACAGAGGGATAGAATCAAGATCATGTGAAGTGTTAATACCACTTTACAATGCCTTGGTAAGGTCACACTTGGAATACTGCATCCAGTTTTGGTCACCACGATGTAGAAAGACGTTGAGACTCTAGAAAGAGTACAGAGAAGAGCAATAAAGCTGATTAGGGGACTGGAGGCTAAAACTTATAAGGAATGGTTGCTGAAATTGGGAATGTCTAATTTAATGAAGAGAAGGTGACATAATAGTAATGTTCCAATATCTCAATATCTCAAAGAAGAGGGAATCAAGCTATTCTCCAAAGCTCCTGAAGGCAGGACAAGAAGCAACGGATGGAAACTAATCAAGGAGAGAAGCAACCCAGAACTAAGGAGAAATTTCCTGACAGAACAATTAATCAGTGGAACAACCTGCCTCCAGAAGTTGTGAATGCTCCAACATTGGTAGTTTTTAAGAAGAGACTGGACAGCCATTTGTCTGAAATGGTATAGGGTTTTCTGCCTGAGCAGGGGGTTGGACTAGATGACCTCCAAGGTCCCTTCCAACATCATCATCATCATCGCCACATGAAATTTTAGGGGCAGCAATATGAAACCGTTTGCATTGCTTGCAGGATGTTTTTTCAAATTTGCCAGTCTAGCCTATAGTCTAGGGGTGACTTGGTGCCCTCCATTTAAGCAATAATTAGGGTTTTTTCCTTGGTTAGCATTTTCCAAGTTTAGCCAAGGTTGTCCAGAATGCCACAGCCATGGAGTCAATCATGCTGAACCTATTCACCTGGAACAGCATGAGACAGGATTCTGAGCATTTGGGCTTCCTGTACTGTGTCCCAGCACTCTGTTCATAGTTTCTTCCTGTCATCTGAAGTGGATAAATAAGCCAGAAATCGCTTACTTAACAATTTCATCTAAAACAGGGGTCTTTCTTTATCTGGAGTGCTTTTTAAAAGCTGGTGTTGTAAACCCAATTGTTTTTGGTCTGCCACTTTTAACTTACTTGATAACAAGAAACCAAGTTTCTTCCTTGGCACATTGTATCTAGAAAAACCAATAAAGCTCGATCTAGTTTTGGTTCGGCACAGCTCCTGGACTTAACTGGCTAAGATCTGGCTAAAAGAGTGCTGACATGAGAAGGTGACTCAGTTAGCGGCTTTTAAGGAGGCTGAGAAGATTGGCAGCTCCTTGAATGCCAAGTTGAAAATAAATTATTTATAAAAAGAGCATTTCAGAATGGATGTAGCTTTTCTTTCAAGGGCTTTATCTAGTTCAGGGGTAGGCAACCTTCGGCTCTTTTATGACTCATGGACTTCAACTCCCAGAATAGCTGGCTCAGGAATTCTGGGAGTTGAAGTCCATGAGTCATAAAAGAGCCAAGGTTGCTTATCCCTGATCTAGTTTGTAACTGAGGAGCCTTTTCAAGAGACTAGAAAGGAGGGCAATTTAGCATTGATTCGCTAAGGAATTTGCCACGGGAACAACTGAGCCTTGACTTGCTTTGGGTTCCAGAGCTGCCCTTCATTTTCTGTCAACAGTACGGATGGAGGAAATTCAGAAGCAAGGGCTCCCAGTTTTTAAACTACTGCTTATTTAGCAAGCTATTGCTAATGTCAATTGTGGCTAGCATGCTTCAGGTCAGCCTCTGTTCATCTTTTTGCATAAAATAGTCCTTTTAAGAGGGAGGGGGCTAATTAGGGAAAGCCAAGTTCTCTTGAGGCTCATTCTGGTCATTTTCAACCATGGCTAGTGGGATGTTTGATGTCTGAGTTCTCTTGAGGCTCATTCTGGTCATTTTCAACCATGGCTAGTGGGATGTTTGATGTCTGAGCCAGGCTGGGCTCTAGCCTGGGAATTTAAACTCCTTTAGTTATCAATCCAGCAAGAAACCAGCAACGCAGAAGGCTTTTTATCACCAGAGGGGTGGCGAGGTAACATAATAGGGCCATTGTCTGGTAGAACTTTTGGGCTGCAGGATGAACCGAAGTTGTCTTATAAGCACTTTAAACAAAATAATCAGAGAACCATTGCGAAACAGCAGGCAGTGGGGTGATGCTGTTCAGCCCAGCCCGGCTTTTTTTCCAGAGACAGTGGCTGAGCATTTGCTTCTTGCTTTTTGGTAAGCTTCCCACGTCTGCTTGAGGAGCTAAAGCTTTTCTGTTTAACTATTGTTTTAATGACTGTTGCTTATAAAATAGAATGCGGCTAATATAATAAACTTATTAAATATAAGAAAATTTTCCACTCTATTAAGACATTCTAAATGTATTAATGAAAGAAGTTAACAAGACATCAGTAAATCAAGGTGGGTTTTTTTAAAAAAATAAGCACCACAGCTGGTGTACTTACTGATGTTTATGCCAGCTTCAAGAGAATGGCAGTCTGGGAGTAGGAAACCAACTTGAAATATAAGTCATATAACAGTCCTGAAAAACTGAAACATCTTAAATTGTCTTTTTTTTACATAGATTAAAAAGTGGCATGGCAATAAATTGACAGGATACTGTATATAACATAGTTTTGTATCTTGGTTTGGGAAGGCTTGCCTGGAGACTGGTATATAGCCGAAGTTCATGTGGAGTTGGTACAGTGATTGCAACTATAATGCACAAATTGTCTATATAAATTAGAGGGTGTATGAAACTGCTCCTGTCAATAGGCTTAACATATGTCCATGATACTTGTTGACAATCTTTGCAACCTAATAGGTGTTCAGCATAAAATTAGACATTTCATAAATCATCGTCAGAGCGTCTGAATAAATGTGAACAGGATTGCAGACTTAATATTGATCTATATCTGCTCCCCTGTCACCCTGCTTTGTTCTGAATTTGTCTATCTTGACTGTTACCCAAACTGGTCATTTCTTTTTAATTATTTCATAGCTACCTTTTGTATTTAGATCACTTTACAGATTATATTTTTACCTAAATTCCTAAGGTTTTCTACATGTGACCCAAATATGCCACTGTTTGCAAATTAAGTATTGGCAAGTTGCAACAACTTGGTCTGGTTGCAGCATTCTGTTATTTTGGGGTGACATAATCTTGGTTTGTCTTTATGTTAGAATGTACCGTATTTTCCGGCGTATAAGACGACTGGGCGTATAAGACGACCCCCTACATTTCCTGTTAAATTATAGGGCTTGGGCTATACTCACCGTATAAGACTACCCCTCTTCCAATGCACACCAAATAAAAATTAAAAAACATCAGATTTGATTTTAATATGGTAATTTTAATTCAAATGCTTATGACATGCAGGTACTTAGTAGGAAAACTGTCACTTATAAACATAAGGCTGTTTGTCATCAAACATGTAAACATAAAACAGTGCAAGTAGATTAAACTTTTCCTAATTCACTCTAAAGCTTTCCCAAATGGGAGATCCGCTCCAGGTTTTCCAGCCAGCCTGCCCAGTTCCTGAGACAAATGTGTCCTTAGAGCTAAGCAGCTGCTCTGGCTGCTGTATTCCCCACCTGCCTTTCAAGTTGGGATAGACTGCAGCTGCTCTTCAACTTTAGAAGGAAAGACACCCAGACCCCAGCCTGTAAAAAATCACAGACTGCAGCTTCTTCTCCAATTGGTCCCGCTTTCCCTGCGCAGACCAAATGAGAGATCCGCTCCAGGTTTTCCAGCCAGCCCTGTCCCTAAAGTTTCAGCACCCGGCATATAAGATGACCCCTGACTTTTGAGAAGATTTTCATGGGTTAAAAAGTCGTCTTATACGCCAGAAAATACGGTAATATGGCTCTTGAATGATGGTTTTTAGAAACATGATTTATTTATTTCTGTGAAGTAGAGAATAAATATGGAACCTCACTCAACCAAATAAAAAATATGCACAAATTTAAATTTCCAAAGCCTAGTAAATACTATATAGTGAAAAAAAGAACGCCCTGTCCTCAACCATCTTTGTAAGGAGATTATCGGCAGGCCCAGCAAATTAGTGATGCATTTTTCTTTGATGATATTCACTCCTGGGCTGAGGCTGGAGTGTAATGGCAGAATCAATGTGCCTGATCAATAGTTTAAGAGGGAACCAGCATTCTGCTAACAGAAGATCAGCCTGCAGGAAAGCATAGAGAAGTGAATGGTTGGCACAGAGGCTTTTTAGCAATCAGAACAAATGTCCAGAAAATGAAATGGATAGAAATTATTATTATTATTATTATTATTATTATTATTATTATTATTATCATCATCATCATCATCATCATCATCATCATCATCATCATCACCACCACCACCATCATCCTCATCCTCATCCTGCAGAATGCTAGTACTAAAAGGTGGGGTGTTAAAATGCATTGGCATTTTTTTATTGATACTGTGCTTTGTACCAAAATAATACATGTACATTTGCAGTTCATTCTGATTCATTTTCTCTTAATGCAGGCAACAGTGGAAAAAGCACTGTGAAAACCAAGATATGAGAAAGTGGGTACAGGGATGTAGGCTTTGAAAAGGGAGCTGGTTGCAGTCTGTTTCACCTCTCATGTATCAAAAAACATTTTTTTTAAAAAAAAACAACCCTCACCTTCTTTGTTCTTTCATTGGTTCATTCAGTTTCCACTTACTGACAGAAAATGTTCATAATAACATTCCTTTGCTTGGTCCTCTTGCTAACTGCACCAAAGTCTGGGGCAGCAGATTCTACAACAGGGGTGTCAAACTCAATTTCATTGAGGGCTGCATCAGCATTGCGGTTGCCCTCGGGGCCGGGTGGGTATGGCCAGGGTGGGCGTGGCCTACTTGGTGGGCGTGGCTGGAGTGTGTATGGCCTACTGGGTGGGCGTGGCCAGCTCTACATCGTTCGCATCAAGGGTGCCTATGGGGGCCTGGGCAGGAGTGGGACAGATCTGAGGGTCTCTGGCAGAAGGAGGGTCTCTGGGCCAGGGCCAAGGCAGTGGGGGCCGTTCCCTCACTGTTTCCAGGATGGCTTCGCGGCCCGCATGAAACCACTTCGCGGGCCAGATCCGGCCCCCGGGCCTTGTGTTTGACATGTCTGTTCTACAATAAAGATCCTTTTGCATGGGACACACTGCTGGAGAGATGTCTAGCAAAGAGCTCTGTGCAACATCACTGACATTTAGGATGTAGGGATGAAGTTCAGACCTTGTAACTGAAAGAGATGTTGGAGGCAGAAGAAAGCCACAGTTTGAGTTACCCATGGCACTATAATTGGAGATCACAGTTGCTACTATGTTGGTTTGTTTTAGTGCAGTTTGCTGTTCCAATGTTTTGACAGAAACATATACAAGGCCAGGGCCAATAATGTGGTGTCAGATACCCAAAAAATATTACTCAAAAGTTGGAGCAACATGGGAGGCAAAAAAATAAAATAAAATAAAGGTCATTGTGAATGGGTGGAGAGCAACATTTGGAAAGGGGGTGACAAGGGGGAAACATGGATATGTTAAGGAAATGATGAAGTCTCCTGCTGTCACCAAACTGAAAAACTTAAAATAAGAGGCAATGCTGCTGAATATACAGAGAACACAATATGGATGTCTTTGTACAACAGCTTGATCAAGTTATTAAAATCAAATCCCTTCATTTCCATAAGCAGGGAGAGGACAGGACAATGAAAAAATGGGCATTTTGATACTGTTACTCAAATCATGAGACCTAATGACTTGTATTCAACATAAAAATGGAAATAGATAACTTCTAAGATGGGGTGCTTAGTTAGCAGGAACCTTGGCTAATGGGGATGGAGTTTAGCAAGTACTGTAGTGCAAGTTCAGTTCACCAGATTAGTTTATGGTCAAATGGATTGTGCCAACTCACAAAATGTTTAAGCACAATAGTTTCCTCAGAGATCAGTTTTTCAACATGTAAGCTCCATAAATTCAGGGCAGCACTGCTTGAGAGGAAGCAGCTACTGACCCAGTCTCATTCAGATCACAATAAACTGCCCGACTTCCTTCCACGCTCATCCTAAACAAACAAACAAACAAATAATCAGACAGCAATAAGGAGCGAATGTAGTTTTACTGAGGGTGAAGCCAAAGCATGGAGCAGGACATACTCTGCAGAGAACCTTGAGGGGAAAGAAAAGTGACAGCATGGGAAGAAGGGAGGCATTGAGGCGAAACCATTTACTTCTACATGCACCCTTCTAGGTGCCGTTCAATCTGGGCCCCAGAAGATTTGTGACTCACAGAGCACTGAAAAGGGGTGGCAGAGTTAAAGAAATTGCGTGATACATTAAGGATGCTGGAGGTGGTGTAGGTGCCACCCTCATTCAAGGTCACTTGTCCAGAGGTCACTCCCTCCGTTATATCCTTCCCAGCTGCACTCCACTTGATCTCTAGTAAGCCTGGGTAGAAGTCCTCAACTATGCATAAGGCATGGACATCGGGAGATTCTGGTTTCTGGGAAACATCAGACAATATGATGACCGATGATGGTACTTTTGCTGATTGTCCTGTGGAAAACAAGAATAATTGAGTCTTGCCATTCTCCCAAACTGCCATAATATTGTTGATTCAGAACCATATTCCCACAATTTAGTGTCAACGCTTGCTTTTGGAGGTTTGGTCTAAAAGTCTGTTGGATTGGCTGATTAGCTGCAACAGCACTTACTCAACACTGAGATTTGCAACAGTATGACTTGTGCAATATGAACACTGGCATTTAGAGATAGCAATGGATCTGTAGATGCTGGGCCTTTTCATTTCTTCTACAGATAATTTTTGCTATTTATTATAGTCACAACTTGTTTCTGAATCAAGGAGAGGTTAATGTGTGGTGAGAATGCAAAAAAGGATGTTTAACTCCAAACAGATTCAGTCAGTTGTATGGTGTGAATATCAAAACGTATCAATTGGCTTCTTTGCCTTCCTGGTCCTCCATTAAAAAGAAAGTCTAAAGAAAGGACTCTAAGCTTTTCTATTACGGAACTCATTGCTAAAGCTTTAGTGACCCGGAATTTGCATTTCAGACACAAGACAGCTGCCACGGTCAAGCTATGCTTATTGCTGTGTTCCTGGCTAATTGGAACCAGACTAGCAACGTCATGTTATCTTGCCAGTATCCTTTTGGTGCAAAGGCTTGGCAGATACTGTATCAATTCCTGTAGAACTTGTATGGCATTCTGTTCTAATTCTACCAGCTCTAGCTGCAAAATTCCACATCTATTACGGTAGATGGTAGTAAAGATTTTAGCCATTCAGGTCTAATTACTCTACTCTGTCCTCCATTTCCCCCCACTCAATTAATAGGATGGGATTGAGTGCCATCAGAATCAGTGGTAAGAAGATTTGACTAGGTTAACAGCCGACTGGGATATATGTGTTGTGGGAACAGAACCATTGTGCAAATATAGTCTAATCCAGGGGGTCCTTTTATGACCTGTGGACTTCAATTCCCAGAATTCCTGAGCAGGTGAAGTCCACAAGTCATAAAGGGCCCATAATTCCCCACCTCTGGTCTAATCCAATTCTACCTAGCCCAGGGGTAGGCAACCTTGGCTCTTTTATGACTCATGGACTTCAACTCCCAGAATTCCTGAGCCAGCTGGCTCAGGAATTCTGGGAGTTGAAGTCCATGAGTCATAAAAGAGCCAAGGTTGCCTACCCCTGATTCCTAGCCCAATTGGCACTAAGTGATAACAAGCATTATCAAAATTAACTTTGCTGCCATCTGGTGGCCCCTAGTGGAAAGCCCTAGTGGAAATAAAGCTTTCCATAAGCTGCCAGCCTTCAGTTATCTGCATGTAAGGTCCTTAGGAGGCTTAGCCAATGGTTGTTGTCCTCAAAATAAGACCAAACCCCATTTGCTATTTACTAAAGCCTCACTGTAGCCCAGGTTTTTGTAACATTTAAAATGCTATAGATTGTCCTCATCTTCAGCAGACACAAAACACTCAATTATTTTGCTTCAGGATTGAGACTGCTTCAACAAGGTGTTCAGCTCAAAAGGGCGGGGGGGGGGAACAGTATCTCACCACTTTTTTCCCCTGTTCAGATATTCTAGCAGCATTTATTCCCTCCCTCCCTCCTTCCCTCCCTCCCTCGTAAAGGCCAAGAGAAAGAAAATGCCTTTGCTTTACTTCCACCTGTTATGCAATATTCCTGCTCACCTCCTGTGATGATGAGCCGTGTTCCACTCCCTGAGACCGCTATCTGGAAATAATTTCCCTCTGCTAAACAGAAGTAGGTGGCACTTTCATCTGTTTGCACCTTCTGGATCTGCAAGATGTAGGCGTTGGTGAGGGCATCCCGGATGGGCACAAAACGTGCATCAAATGAAGAGGATCGTTCTATCTGCCCATTGATGGCATGCTTCAGGATGAAGGCTGGGCTGTTGCTTGGCTTTTGCTGGAACCAGAAGACGTGGTAGTCCTGGATCTTGCCACTTTGCAGAGGGCACTGCAGGACAGCAGTGGAGCCCTCGGCATGTAAGACCTGAGGTGGCTGGATAGGCACAGGTTGCAAGGCTGCACCTGAAGGAGGAAGAAGAGTAGCAGAGATTTACCCTGCTACTGGAGCTGAAGGTTGGAAAGACCTTGATTCGTCCTTCTTTTGAAAGAATCTGCTCAGCCCTGCGTGCTGAGACCTGTATGGAGGACTTCCCTTTCCAGAGAAGGAAAATTGGTTGTGCCCATTAAGCAAAGAATTTTTATTTGGTTTCACAAATAAGACAGAGCAGCTCTAATTTGCAGAATATTCCAAGTCTTGACTATCGGGTTAGCTCAGGGTGCAATATACTCTGCAACACCACTGACACCCTAACCCCACCCCAGAAAACCCAGGGAATTCATAGCCATATTGAATCATGGTGGTTAGAATGCAGTCCACATCCAGGAGTTTGATCCTGACTGGCTCAAGGTTGACAGCCTTCCATCCTTCTGAAGTAGGTAAAATGAGGACCCAGATTATTGGGGGCAATATGCTGACTCTGTAAACTGCTTAGAGAGTGCTGTAAAGCAGTGGCCCCCAAACTTTTGGGAAGCAGGAATGAGGTTCTGTGGAGAGAGGTTTTTCACTTGTTTGCGTGGCCTGGTTTCTGGCATGGACTTGGGGTTGGGGGCCCCTGCTGTAAAGCACTATGAAGCAATATATAAGTCTAAGTGCTATTGCTATTGTTAAGTGCTATGGTAAGTATATTCTATATCTGCAGCTTTTCTATCATGGCCCCAAAGCCCTAGAAAATTATTTTCAGAAGCCTATCAGTCTGCTAAAGTGAACAAAGCTCACGTTTTTGAAAGGGATTTTTAAGATTCACAAGTGTGAATCACAGATATTCGATGTCCGTTTTAAACAGTATTACATAGCCTTTTAATTAGTAGTAATGTGAGGCTGTATCTTTGGGGAGGGAGGGGAAAAGAACAATCTGTTTTGCTACGTTGCAAGTTATGTTAAGATGGCCCAAAGAAAGAGAAATACATTGCAATAAAATAGTTAAAACAATCTTCCATTGTAAACCTGCAGGAAAATGGTTTTTTTAGAACATTATGTATCATCTTGCTTTTCAGCAATGACAGCCATGCTCTCAGCCATTCACAGAAGCACAGGATAGTTGGTTGACTTGCATACTAAACTTAAGTGTGCATAATTATGTATGGAGGTCGCACAGAGAAGATAACAAAACAGTCATTCTGCGAGTGTATCATAAATAGCTTTTATCCAATCACATTAATACATTTAAACAGATCATAACTTCAAACACCACAGCCCCTCTTCAGTATTTATGTATTCAACGTACTGTCTGATAACAGAACTAAAAATATACCTGCTAGGAAGCTTTCTATGTCCCTAGTTCAGTATTTGTTTTAAAAAAAGGGCAGATCCTTGCTTGGTGGCAAAAATCTAGCCAAACCTGGCTGAACAAAAATACTCTATAACTATAGGAACTAATTAGCAGTTAGATGAGAGACAAAGGGAAAACTCAGAGCTGTAAGGTAGACTCGAAGAAGTCAGTCACAGCTTGTCAAAGGTTTTAATGATTGGAAAGATGGAAGTAGGGTAGTATAGTGTTTTCCATTCTAGTTTAGTTTTTTTTTAAAAAAAATCACAGTGAGAAGGAAAACAATTTACAGTACATCTCAAAACTGGCATTTGGCTACGTAACAAAGGGAGAGAGCATGGGGTCCTTAGACTTATCTCCAATATGCACCTCTGCAGCAACTTTGCAGATGTTTCAAAGTGGAGATGTCTTGATCTTAAAAAGAACCCTAGTATATCATGAGGTACCAGAAAGGAGAAAGAAAGAATCCAGTCTTAATTTTCCTTCTTTTCAGTTTGAAGGCGAGAAGAGGAGGTGACATATTCTATGGCTCTTCAGGTGTTATCCCACAGACCCTCAGATGGCCCTTTGAGCATTATTTGCTCGTGGTACCAACAGGACAGTAATTGTTTCTGTCTAAATGAGGGCCCAGATTGTTGAGGGCAACAGGCTGACTCTGTAAAATGCTTAGAGAGGGCGTGAAGCTCTCTATATAAATCTAAGTGTTATTGCTATTGCTACTTGTTATTGAGACTCCTGCTTGTTCCATGCTTATGAAAAAAAATGGAAATATCTATCTATCCATAAATAGCAAGACATATTTATTTTACCCTTCGGTTCCCCAGATGTGCATCACCATTTATATGTCTTCATATCTCTGCTGCGTTTGTTAATTGTATTCCCATGAAAAACTAGAGATGTCTAAATTTTGCTAGCCCATCATGCTTACTCTCTGTCCTAGCGCAGGTCCTAAATTTCTCCTTTCCCACTGCAAGTACTTGGTCCCCTTTAGCTGGCACATATACTCACTCTGGATGGAGAGGGCCAATGAAAGGCACAGCAAAATCTTGGAGCTCATCCTTCTCTGCACAGGGAGGAATTCTGGAGCACAGCCGATGTCCAGATCTTCACCGTAGAGAATACATATCAGACACGGCCTTTTATGGGTCTCAGACTCATTTGCAAGCATTTGCTTACAAACCAGCTTCTTTCCTGACTTTCAGGCAATATAGCATAGTGATGAGCTTAAGGCAGCAGAGCATAAAGCTGATTATAACTCTACTGGGGGATTTCCATGGGGGATTTCTTCAACATTTGATTGTATGCATCTTCTGTTTTCCCCCCCAAAACAGTGTGGTCCTACTGATTTGGGATAACCTGAAGGGATCCTAACAATTTGCTTCATATTTTTTTTAAAAAATCTTTGTATCCAGACAGAAAAGAGCAAACATTCACAAATAAGTCCTTTATCTAAAGCAGATTTGCAGACTACAAGAGCAAAAAAAAAAGGTTGCTGCTACTAATTGTTAGATCCTTAATGATAAAAAAAGTCTTAGAAATTTTGTTAGTGTAGTATTCTACCTAGTTAATTATTCTCCATCCATTCTTACAATCTTCTGAGGATGATCTACCTGGTCTCTACTGGAAATGTTGAACTAGCCTTCCCATCCCTTAGCATTTATCTTGTTATCCAGAAGTCTGTATAACTACAGATAATAATTTTTCCCAGTATGGTTTATATATCCTAAATAGTGAATGTTCTAATCATTGTCTTAAAAGTCCCATCTGATTTAAAAATACTCTAAGTTTGCTTTCTAACATGCAATAAGATTTGGGAAGTTCCATAACTCTAAACAGTAAATAATTTTAAATTTTAAATTAAAATTTAATATTAAATTTAATAAATTTGATATTTATTTAAAATTTAATGTTTATTCAAAATTTAATAATGCATAATTAATAATTATTTTAATATATTTAATTTAAAAGGACACGTTATTACTGAGATTTCTACCTCACTTCAGTCTAGCAACTCTGAGCAGTATACAGAATCTAATCAGTAAAGAAAAAATAGTGTATAAATACACAAAAAAAATGGAAACTGACAAAACATGCCTAAATATATGTTAAATTCCTTTTCTACACAACACTCCTCTCTCAAAAGATGGGAAAAACTTCCTTATAGTTAAGCGTGCAGCTCTTCAATCCCTATGACAAAATAAATTTAAACACTTTTCAAAACGTTTTGGGGAACAGAGCCAACCTCACTCTAGGGACAATTTTTTCAAAGAAAGGGTATCCTAATAGAGACTTTTTATTTCCTCCTATCCAGGGGCATTCATACTGGAGTAAAAATTGGCAAAGTGGCAGCCATGATGCCGCAATTCAAGTCCCACCTCTTTCCCGCGTTTGTGCACACAGACGGGCATGGCCTGGAATGCGATGCGGTACCCGCTACCTAGCAGATTGTGTTCCCTGTTTGCAGATTGCTGCGCGGTCATATCTCTCAGTGAGTGGGAAGTTGTAATGGTCTGTGGGAATGAGACCTTGGGAGACAGGAGGAAGAGCCCCATCCTAGGCAACCGTCATGCAAATGGTATCTCAGCCCAGTGAAGGGGGGAAAAAATGTGTGTGAAGCGTCTCAGAAAAGACCCTCCCCTTATCTGGAAAGTCCAGTCAAGGGAAGGAGCAAATGCTTGTAGGCTGGCAAAATTCGCTGAGCTTGTCGATCAGAAGGTCGGCAGTTTGGCGGGTCGAATCCCGAGTGCCGTGTAACAGAGTGAGGAAACGACTAGCACGCATGTGCGGGGGAACCTTTACCTTTTTAAACTTGCAATAAAGATCATGTTAGCACTCATGATTTGTACTTCCTGTCTGGATATGTCCTATCTTGCTGAGAGGAAGGAACTGCCATCTATTGGCCTTCCTGGGAGAATCTATTAGGCAGGCAGGTTCTACCTGGAGCAGGCCATTTTGTACTTAAGAGGAACAGAGTACGTTTTTCTCTCTGTGTGATTTCCATTAGAGGTAAATACAACAAAAGCAAATCCCTCTTTAATCTCTCCTCTTCCCTTCACTTGGGCATTTCAAACGATTTAAACAAGTAGCATGCATTTTCCAGATCTGCAAAACCTTTGCTGTTGTTTTCATAATGTTACTATGACCACCAACTAGATTCAGATATAAAAATATATGTTCTGTTGCCTTGTTGCTGATAGGTGTTTAAGAATTGCGTCATTTATTGTTGAACATTACAACTGTCTTAAGTTTTTAAATTAATCTTGTAACATTAGATTTCATTAAAGTTTGTACAAATCTATTCTTTGTAGTATATATGTGGGAGATCAAAATAATGTTGTAAATCGATGGCTATTAAAGTTATGATATATTTGTGCTTTAATACACTCTGAAACTACTAAGAAGATGACTGTGCATTACTGGAAAAGATCTTGCATTAAAAACCATTTGTTATTCTGATAAACGAGTTTAGACGTTTTCACAGATGTCTATTAAATATCATCAAGCTATGGGATGTTTGCCTTTTTTTAAAAAAAATGTCAGTGCAGTCCGTGAGATTGCCTTTCCCCTCATTACTCTATTTCAGTAATTTCAGAAAGTAGAGAAATCATTTTGTTGTTGCCCTGGTAGAAACTGGAGTCAGTAACCCTTGCATGTCATTCAGAGACCTTTCAGTAAATCTTGATATGTTTTCGGTCAGTCTACTTTCTTTGGAATCATTTATCTCCATTTTACCTTTTGTGCAGGAGATAGTAACATAAGAGCATAAGAATGAGACTTTGTCATGCAACAAGCAACAGAGATGCTGAGCAGAAAGAATCTGGTGGCTTTCACTATGTGGTCACCCTGTATTATTCACAGCTACTTTTTCTAATGGTTGGCCAGTACCTTCTCATATAAAGAGTTAGGAGTTACTCTCCTTCCTTCCTTTAATCCCCAAACCTTGAAGAACCTCCATCTTTTGAACTTAAGGCAAGCCTTGTAGTGGGCCCAGGCCACTTGAGATGGAGAATAAACTCGTTCTACTGTCATAAACCCACCATGGAAGCTTGGAAACAGGATGTTTGCTTTCACATTCACAGAGCAAAGGAATATTATAATGTGCTGGCCTTAAGTTATCTTTGCTATCTTTCATGTGTGGATGGTAAAGTTGTGAAAAAGTGAATTATCACCTTTGATCTAAATCTAAAGGCAAACATTTCTACTCTTCTTTTTTGGATGATCATTATGTGCTATAACCAAAGTTTGTTTTAAGTTGAAATATCTTTGGTTAAAGCCTATTATTCTCTGGTTTTTTTAAAGAACTTTATTGTCTAGGCTAGAAGTGTTGATCTCAAATTAATGAATGAGAAACCACTATGCCTTTGGAAATATCAGAGGAATATAAAAAGTTGTATTGATAAGATTACTTTAGACTCTCCAGATACTGCTCAGCTCTTCAATTATATTTGGTTCATGTGAATCGATCAAATTTTGCTTTCTCAGTAGAGGATTTATTGATTTATTGCTCAAGATTTACTTGTTTATCACTGAACTGATAATTTTCTATTAGGTTAGATGTGTATAATATGTATCTTGAAAGCAGATTTTTATTTTGTGTGACAAGAAAGAAGTAGATAGCTATCATTCTCATAATTTCTCTGAAAACTAGCCAGTTTAATAATGTTTCATTAAAGGGGAGTTTCACTAAAAACGTTTCTAGATAGGAAAATAATTCATACCTAATAAGGTAAAAAAATAAGAAAATTTGAAATGAGTTTTGTGAGAGAAAGCTTTATAATTACTGTATCTATTGATAAACTGATTGAAAAATTCTCATCTAATGCTGTATAATTACATTTATTTGAAATCATATTGCCAATATTGTAGAAAACAGCATTCAGCAAATTCCACACAGTATGTGTCTGTCATGTTTGGCAATTGATGCCTGGGATTCTTCTGAAGTTAAAACTACATAAGAAGCAGACATGGAATGTGACATCCATGTACAAAATAGAAGCTATCCATTGAAGAGTGGATTGTTACATTTGAGTTGATTCTGAAACATATAGGCTTCATGGCACTGTCTTTAAAGTAATTTAAAAAGTGCTAAGATATGGACACGAGGCTTTTTAGAAAACCATGATGAATATGCCAACTCCAAAATTAGAGATAATAACAGGAACGGGAGCAATATTTCATGAAATGGGGACCCCTGATCATTCATAGCAGACGTAGCAGGCTATGGTGAGATCTCTGAGGACCCAAGTATCAAACAGATATGTGGGCACTTAACAACTGACACGTCAGCACCTGATTGGTGAAGCAAGGAGCAACCTGATGGACAAAGAGGCCTATCTTTGCAAATTCAGCTATTTTTCAGTTCCATTACTCAAATGAATTGAGATCAATCTGGAATACATCTGAGCTAATTATAGGCCAGGGATAAATGATTCTGACACACCTGGTCACTGTTTTTCTCAACTTGTTTTCTTAAAAGGCTTAAAAATACTTTACCGCAAACCACTCGCGCGCTCCAGAGCGTGTCTGCAGGGCTTCCAAAAACAGTGCTGGAACCAACAGAAATGTATAAAATAGTTTCTAATCATTAAATATGGGCCTAGGTCCCCACCTAGAGAGACCATGCCCATCTGACTCTGGACACATAGAAACAACAGCACATATACTTCTTCAGTGCTTGTATTATAGAGACATATGTACTAGCCTTATCTCACCAGGATGCATGGGACAATCCTATACATGTCTACAACATATAATGTTGCCAGGTTCTGTGCAACAGCACTTAAAATCCATCAGATAATGGATGACCTGTGCCTCAAGCAGCTAAGTGGGGTTTACATTGTGATAGACTTAGATAGCCATACACTAACCTTTCCCCTGCAGGCATTTAATGTTTTACCTCCCCCTTTAGATTCTTTTCAGATTCCTTCTTTACATACCTGCATACATATGTATTTAAAATAAATTATCAATGCATGTTAATATATTTAAAATATATATTTTAAGCTTTCTAACCTTGTGTAACTTGTTTTTATATTTTTTTAGCTTTCTAAAATTATTGTTTGTAACCCAGCCTCCTTACTCTCGTCTCTGACCCAAATAAAGATTTGTTTGTTTCTTTGGCTAAGTGTCCAGCTATTCTAGTATATATTTCATTGGAGTGTATATGGTAGGATTCCTAGCTAGGATTTCAGATCAGATCATATCCCCCAAACATCCAGATATCTTGAAATCTGCCTCTGACTTGATAGATAGGCCTCTGTACAAGCACACTTCACCCCTCATCACCACTTATGAGGGAGGGCAATGGAAAAATATGAAACTGGAGAGAAATAGAGAATATGAAAGAGAACCCAGAGTTACATCCACTTCAACCTCCGGTTGCAATCCTTTTAATTATTAAAACAGCTGCATTCTACTAAAGGATGAATTTCAATGCTTCATAAGATAAAGTATAATGCTGATTTTTATCTCATGTATCACCAGAGCTTAATTATGAGAAACAGTATATTAAATTCTCAGATCAGAATACTTGTTCACTTAATCTTTGATGGAAAGACCATATCATTTCTTAATTTTTTTATTTTTTTTAACCTGGTGTAATGGATTTCAAAACCTTTCATGGGCAACTCTAATAGTTTACTTAAACATTTTTTCTAAAAAGTGAAGTGACCAATGACTTAATGAATAAAACTGGGGAATATAGGCTCAAATCTCACTTGGGTTTTATCTGGTGTGGAAATGTTACATTAAAAAGCTAATGCAAACTTCTGTTTTCCTAATGGAAGATACAGTTTTTACAAAAACATGCTGAATGCCATTTATTTTGTGAAATAGAATCTGTGTTTTAAAATGTAATGTCTAGTGTCATTTTTAAATTTACTGTAATGTATTAGGTGTATATTAGTTTGCTTACATGCACTAATAAATGATGTGTTCACTTTTGCCTTTTCAGGCCTGGATTAAAATATTAGGACTTCTTTAGTAACACTGTTGCCCATATTATTTGGCCATTACTTTCACACCTAAATAAGCCAAATCAAACATTTTTCACTTCTTTCCCAGCTCTCAGTGAAGAATTGTTATCTAACTCTACACATGGATCTTACAGAAAGATGCAGAATAGATTATTTTTTCAATTTAAATTTAATTGCTTCACATTGAAAAAAAGCAAACAACACAATCCAAACAAGTGTTTTATCCTTAGTACTTGAGGCCCATAGGAACCTGGTTACTTGTTAGCTATTTATTTGTATAAGATTCAGTTTAGAAGTGATTAAAAAAAAGAATGCCTTAGTGGGAAGTTGATGCTTCATAAGGTAGAGGGTAAGGTAAATCTAAATAATGTAAGAATAATACTGAGGTGATTTCTTGCTAATTCTCCAGTGTAATTTTAGGTCAAGAAAGCTGGATATAAACTCCTTAATCTCATAACAACTCCAGTTTCAATTGGGAAACTATAGACATCTTAGAGTAAGCCAGATCCAAAAAAACAGATGAGAATTCCTAGATGCCCACAATTCTGATGAATCAGCCATTAAAAAACACATTGAGATAAGCTCTGTCTTCACACCATTCAAGAAAGGAAGCCACCTAAGATCAAAGAAAATGGCAAACACCTACACAGATCTTTCCTTATCACATCTATTTACCAACACCCAGATAAGCAGGTACCAGCAGGATAAGCAAGAACAATCAAAGAACAATCAAAGAACAAAGAATGTAACCCCCCCCCCCAAATTAAGAAGAAACAATACTCCCAATCAAAGCCGGTAAGAGAAGCTACCACAAATATGCTAGCAAACTCCATTCTCTGATGCATTAATAATGTTACCTGGTCTTGTAATGCAAGATCTGCAGTAAAAGATACAAACTCAAAGATCATCAAGAACTCAACAATTAAACCTTTATCCACATAAATTCTCCACTACGGCAATTTCAAGTCACTAGGATTAAAGGGATATTGTAAAGAGCTTTGTGCATTCCAGTAAATAATTGTTTAAGCTATTATTTAGTTGCCATTCAGTCTAAATATTCATTGCTGCCAGCTACGTAGATGCCAACACTATATATAAAATACATTTAAAATATGTCATCAAATTGTTACTGAGAGTTTTGTAGATTAAATAAAAATGTTGGCTACTTGTTTGTACCCCAAAAAGAAAGTTGTGGTTGGGATGGACTTAAAACTGTACCCCAAATGCAAAAATGATATTGGCCAGAAAGTGGGGGATTTACTCAGCCCTCCACTCAGCCAGAAAGTGGGGGATTTACTCAGCCTCTCCTTCTTGCCATCACCATGTAGCTCGATACTGAATTGCTATCAATCTAACAGAAATGGGGGTGGGGAAACCCTGAAGAACTCAAGACACGGGCACAGTTTTCAATAATTGTTCCAATAGTTTCCATACAGGGGAAAAAAAAGACAAAATACGAGCAGCAGCTCCCCAAAAATGACTAGAAAAAGAGAAGGCTGTTGTTGGCTCTGCTGGTGTGAATAAAACAAGAATATGCTACCCAGATAGACACCCCAACTCTTCTGGAGAACTGAAACAAGAGTTACACATTGGCCATGTACTTTGCACATCAGAGCGATTGTCTCAACTTCAAATTTAAATGTCAACTGACAGCATCATGGTTCACTAGGCATGATTTACATCAGTTAAGTGGAGTGTGGAGATAAACAAACTGGTAATAATCACCCTTCAGATTGGTCCAAGACTCCAAGCAAACATGATGCTAAAGTACTTTGAATTATTAAAGGAGCAAATTATAATAGTTTTTTTTTTACATAAATCATAATGCTTTGATGATCACTGGGCCTTGAGGAGGACATTTTCTCGAGGTTTTTGTACTCATTGGTTTATTTAATACTTTTCTTAGTTCTCCCTTTGCTTTTCACTATAAATGTCAACATTTTAAACCAAGATTTTAAATGTTAAAAATAATAAAAATGAGAAACCCAAGAGTGTAGGGATACTGTACTGATTAAATTAGAAGATTCCCTTTTGTGTCCAAACGAATTGGCCAAATTAAGATTTCTTCTCCATAGTAGACCTCTTGTCAACTCTTTTCAGATATATTTAGCATGTTTGTTTTTTATTACACTGAGATTTAGCATGCCAGTATTTTACAATTAAATCATTGGAATGACATTCATGAAATAAATGTAAATCTTAGCTGAAAACAGTGCAAATGATAAATGGCCAGATATGCTAGTTCCTGGAATGAGATTGCTTGTTGTCTTCACCTCCATCCATGCTATCAGAGTTTGAGATTAGATTTCTATATTTCTCTCCTCCACTTCAGCTTCTATTATATCATTCAACTTGATGTAATAGAATTTACTTAAGAGTTGTGCAAAGAAAATTAGAATTTTGGAGAAATTCATATGGGTGCAATACAGTGTTCTTATTTAGTTAGAAGGCAACTGAGGGACACGTGTCTTTCACCACACAACCAGCTCTCTTCAATATCTGCAGCCTTCTCAGCTTCCCAGGCTTCAGTTAAATTCAAAGCGAAGACATGATGAAGGAAATCTAACCTCTGGCCTTTCTCAGAAGCAGCACTAATAAAAGGGAATCCTGCTGTTGAAAAATTGTTGGAGAACTCTTCATTCAAAGAAATGGGGAAATTCACCCACCCAAAGTTCTGGCATAGAATTTCTCCTTCCTCTGGAGAAATTTGAAGATATTGTTCATTCAGTTTGGGGGGGGGGGAATGAAATTTAGTGGAGAATTTCAAAAGCTGGGAGTAGGCTCCTACAATTCCTTTGTGTCTGAACAAAAAACAACAGCTTGGTCATCTGTAGTGAGGCATCCAGAGGTATTCTCACTTCTACTGCAAAATACGTGTTGAGGAAACGACTGTCAAATAGAATAGTACTATAAGTTTTGCACTTCTTTCTAAGTTTGAGTGGAAACTTTTTCTTCCAGATAATCAGTGGAAAAAGCCCAGTTTCCAGGTGTTTCCTTAGAAGAGTTTTGTTCAAACAATTCATGTCTTGAACTTGGCAATCTGCTCTCTGAGGCAATCTGGAAAAAAAAAAGAGAACGTCTTCCTATTCCTTTAGATATATCATTTGGTTTGTTCTATCTATGTGAAACAATGTGATCTCAAATACTTTTGTTAAGAATCATCTGTTAATCTCATTTAACAGGTTATCAACATTCATGCAGAATAAAACAGCAGGTGGCTTTACATGGATAGTATGAAGGACAAATATTATTTCTCACATGTTAGTAAGACTTTTAGCTAATTCTATAATGTGGCCTCAAGCAACTATGGAATTTCTGTTTATGTTTTCTCATGTTTATCAATGGAAAAAATAGCACGGTTACTCTGAGCCAAGCTCAGCTCAGAGTAACAATGCTGCTCTTGTACAAGATCTTTCCCATTTAGTGCTTTTTAAAGATTTTACAGCTTTTAGGGCTAAGGTATATAGTAAGTTTCTTAAATAAAATGATCAAAGCTAAATTAGACCCTATCCTGTCTATATAATTAGCAACTTATTAAATCTGTCATTTGTACCTCAATAACTGTTTGGCACTGCAACCAAACAGGACAGATGCAGACTTCAACGGATAGTTAGGACTGCAGAAAAAGCAATTACAACCGGCCTGCCTTCCACTGAGGATCTTGTACTGCACGAACCAGAGAGGGCTGAGAAAATATCTACAGACCCCTCACATCCTGGACATAAACTGTTTCAATTTCTCCCCTCAGGACATTGCTACAAGGCATTGCATGCCAAAAGTACTAAATACAAAAATAGTTTTTCCCCCCCGTGCCATCATTCTGCTGAACATAGCACCGTGTCATTTCTTGTCTTTTATCATCCTCTCATCTTTCGTACTTAAATCTTCTCCTATTGGTTTCTTATGATTTATCCATTGTTGTTTATTATGATCTATGACCTATTACTTGCTATTTATGGGTATATTGTGAGCTTATCCACCAGAGATAAATTCCTTGTGTGTTCAATCACACTTGGCCAATAAAAAATTCTATTCTATTCTATTCTATTCTATTCTATTCTATTCTATTCTATTCTATTCTATTCTATTCTATTCTATTCTATTCTATTCTATTCTATTCTATTCTATTCTATTCTATTCTATTCTATTCTATTCTATTCTATTCTATTCTATTCTATTCTATTCCAAATGGAGCTGGATCAGGACCTGGAGTATGGGATAGAGTATATAGCTGTGATCTAAATCCAAATTGCCTTTCATTCCAGCTATTGGCATTGAGGAGGAAAGCTCCTATTGGAACATAATCCAAGTTGCTTGTACCAACTTCATACATAGCCTTTGGAAGCTTTTCTCTCATCATGGCAAATGTAGATTATAGTTGGTTTTTAAATCATGGTTAGGTTTGCTTTATGGATTGTCACTGCAACACGACGCATCAGGGCTATTTTCCACTGCAATCTAGAACATCCTCAGGTTGAAAAAGTGAAATATTTATTTATTTATTTATTTATTTATTTATTTATTTATTTATTTATTTATTTAGATTTATATACCGCCCTTTTCCTGAGGGACTCAGGGCGGTTTACAGGGCAAATTAAAACAATACAATATATACAGGTTAAAATTAAATTAAATTAAATAGCCCCAAAATAATTAAAAATTAAAACCTTAACCCAAAAACCCTCAGTCCAGGCCGGCAAGCTCGAATAGCCAAGTTTTTAGGTCCTGGCGAAACGAGCGAAGGTCGGGGGCCATCCGGAGTTCCACAGGCAGCTGATTCCAAAGGGCAGGCGCACCCACAGAGAATGCTCTCCCCCTGGGGGCCGCCAGCCAGCACTCTCTGACCGGCGACACCCTGAGGAGGCCCTCCCTGTGGGAGCGCACAGGACGATGGGAAGTTGATGCTGGCAGCAGGTGTTCCCGAAGATATATAGATGGATATATAGATATATAGATGCAATATAGCAACCTAGTATTCTTCGTCCCATTTCCCCCCACAAAAATGGCTAGGAACAGCACATTGAGATCAGCCATCTGGCAAGACCTATCCAGCGGAATTCATTTTCAATTATGAAATTAGCAGGCAAAGAAAGAATATATTTTTTAAAAAATTCTCCCTTAAGTCTGCAAAGGAAATTCGATTAGGAATATTCTCAGTGACTATCACAGTTTTTAAAAATGTAGCTGAGACTCCAGGAGACTAATGTGATAATTCAGGACAAAGTGATTAGCACATATCACCATCTCCTGACCTTTCATTTGATCTTCAAGGTAAAAGCCTTATTTTGGATCTGTTTAAAGGTTTATTAGTTTCTGTGGTTATTACTTTGAAAGAAAAGAGATTGGTTCTTAAACTGACTTCAAAACTTGGCAAAGAATTTATTTTAGTAAATACTTGGACACCTTCCTCTCCTGCTTTTTGATATAAAAGGGGGTGATCCAGCTCATGCTGATGTTGCAGGAGAAACGTTCTTGCTTTTAGTTTACCTATTTAGAGCAAAGGAATTATGTACAGTGACGTATTATACTGTATTGCTTTGATGAAATATGGTCCATGCAGTGCAGAATTTCATGTAGTTTAAAGAGAAAAAAAAATAAGAGACATAAACTCTCACTGCCATTTCCAACCGGTAGCTTCCATGATGTGAAGTTCTTTGCCGGGACCAGTTCAAGCATTGCTACTGTTGAACTTCTGCATGTTATTACAAGATGTAGGATATCACACAGATCTAGACAAGAGTCAGCATCCATTGGAGTGTGGTCCTGAGAAGAATAAAGTATCTATCTACCCAAATGTTCTAAGGCAGGGGTAGGCAACCTCGGCTCTTTTATGACTCATGGACTTCAACTCCCAGAATTCCTGAGCCAGCCATGCTGAGGGGAAAGGGAGAGGTTTCCAAGCTGAGCCATGCTGGCTCAGGAATTCTGGGAGTTGAAGTCCATGAGTCATAAAAGAGCCGAGGTTGCCTACCCCTGTTCTAAAGAGAGAAGGAACTTCAAAGGGACACAATCTTGCTAAATCTGCCCAGCGGCATTATTTTATGCACTTCTGCCTTATATTTTGTATCAGCTATCGGGGCGAAGCAAAAAGTTCCAAACACCAGTCTCAGCTAACACTCTTTCAATGGGACTTAAAGCTAAAACAGTACAGCCTTCTGTTCTTTAAGTTCCTTATTCCTATCCACAAATATTGAAAAAATGAGTGGCACTGCCTTTACAGTTATCTTTTTTTTTTAAAAAAAAAAAATCCCCTTCTTGAATTGCTTCAATAAAAGACTTTCTAACAGGATTTAAAACTGATACCTTTGCATTTTCTTCCCGAACACTTGAATTCATCTGAACTGTTACATGTTAACTAGCTTGTTCCCATTTCTTGTTTAGTGGCTTGGTATACTGTCACGTTATGTTGTAACTGAATTTTTTCTTTCTTTTCTCTTTTCTACTCTTTCCCCACTTCCTTACAGCTTTTTCTATTTATTTTTATTCCCCTTCTGTTTAAGGATGATGTTAAAAGACCTTGTTTCTTCGGAAAGGAGAATCTGCAGGCTTATGTCAACTAGAAGTAAAATGTTGTCCACTCCTCCTTTGCTTGTTGTTTTTTTTCCTCCTGAGCTTGATCCTATCCTATTTTTCCATTACATTTTATGGGTGTTTTTTTTTAAAAAAAAGAAATTACACTTGTAGTCTTTATTTTAATTTGTATTTAGAACCATTAATGTACAATACTGGAAACAAGATTAACTTTTTTATTTTAAGACTGCTTTACGTTAGGGGTCCCCAAGCACCAGCTCACTGAGCCCTTCTTGATGTTACAAATTGCTCAGTGACCCTCTAATATGTATTATATCAAATTATTTAATAAATAACACTTTAACTAGCACTACAAATAATAATAATGGTATTATACAGAATTAAATCACAAAATCAAAAGAGTTACAACTAGAAGTAGAACAACTGTGGCAAAAGAAAGCAAAGACAGTACCAATATAGTTAATAGGCACCTTGGATGTGATTGCAAAACGGGCCACTTGAACAGCATCAGCATTGACAAAATCACCATAAGTTAATTGCAACAGGCAGCTTTACCTGAAACAGGTTATATCCTGTGACAATACCTTTAACACCGTCAAACAACATCTGCCTATTCCAGATCCTTGGGAAGGACTTGATAGGGGGATAAAAATACCAAATCCAGTCTAAACATCTGGCTGATTGTATGACAAATCATAAACATTCGTTATAATAATAGAGATAACTCAAGGCTACTGAAGCTGATGGTTGACTCTTACCACTAGCCTTCAGGACCTGGGACCGGTGTGGAGCTCTGCAGAGACCCCAAAAGATTAATTGACCCTCAATTATCTTTTCATTATTTATCAATCGCCTAGTGACCCCCCCAGATATTTACTGACCCCCTTTTTTCCTCCAGCCATTTATCAACTCCTTGGATAATCCCTTTGATAGTCCCTGGGGAGTCAGTACTGACCACTTTGGGAAACTCTGTTTTATATCATATACTTTATATTATATTTGTCTTACAAAATATTGGCAATTGAGTGATAGATATTTATGGATTAGTAGAATATTCTTAGCTGAATGTAGTCTTAATTAGATAATTGCCTTATCCTGACCTATGTCAGCTATAAAACCTAAACTTAAGTACATAGAAAGATAGCCCACAAGGAGTACCATATTAGAATATGGAGTACCACATTCAGCAGTAAAGTGCTACAGTGTCACCAAATGACTTTGCAATTTTATCCCTTGTCCAAAAGATACTGTCCTTGTCTCAGTCCATAATTTACGTGGATTTATTGTCCTGTTTTCTGCACCGCAAAAAACAAAAAAATAGGACAAAGTTTCAGGATTAGGTGTCATTATATCAACAGCTATGTCTCATGGTCTGAGCATCACTAGTAAAAAAAAAAAGCCAGAGGACACAAGTTGCAGTAAGAGTCCAAGGCAGAAGTAAAGGAATGTTCAAGTGTAATGTCACAGAAGTCTAGTTGGGTTCTAGAAGTACCTGTAACTTAGAACCCCGTCTTCAATTCTAGAGAGAATCAGACTGTTCTTCTAACTTATTCAATGATTGTTCAGTAAGTGGCTTTCAGTAAGGGTAGTACAAATCCCAGGTTGGGTATGAATTCTTTAGACTGACCTTTATCTGCTGCTCTGGGATGGACATGTGGTTTTCTGAGACAAACAGAAGGGAAGAGGTGCATAAAGCTAGATTTCTTAATTGTAGTTTTTTTTCTGCAAGAGAAACAGGGCCTAGGCCTTTTATGTGCGTTTAATGTGCTGGAATGATAAGGGTCCATCTCCAAATATCTAAGGGAAATTGACTCTAGTATATTGTCCTCCAAATTTCTGAAAGGGGAGGAACATTTGGGGGAGGATATCTATGGAGATTCTCAGTCATCCAGGTCATGGTTGACCCAAAGGTGCTTTTTCAAAAGGCGACTGGACTTTGTTTTTCCTTGAAGACGTTTCGCTTCTCATCCAAGCAGCTTCTTCAGTTCTGACTTGGGGGAGGAGTTTGCTTTCGGTTTTTGGATAAGAAATTGGAGGCAAGCTTCATCTGACAGCACTTTGGATGATGGAGGCTGGGGCAGAATTGAAAGAGTGAGAGAGTTTCGGCAGTTGTATTTTTTTATTTGCTTTTCAATGAATTGGTGTAACAGCTGCCTTTGGGAGGGGAGTAAGACAAAAAAAACCCAACTCTCTGACAAAAATCCCACCTTGTTTTGTGGTATTTAGCCTGAGACCGCCTATAATCCTACACCAGCAGTGGTGCAGTTAAAGCTGTGTCATGGGGTGGCCTAAGTCTTGCAGCCTAGGATCCCCAATAACCAGTCAGAGAATGAAAATAGCAACTACCACGTGAAGTACTAATACCACTTTACAATGCCTTGGTAAGGCCACACCTGGAATACTGCATCCAGTTTTGGTCACCATGATGTAAAAAAGATGTCAAGACTCTAGAAAGAGTACAGAGAAGAGCAACAAAAATGATTGGGGGACTGGAGGCTAAAACATATAGGGAACGGTTGCTGGAATTGGGTATGTGTAGTTTAATGAAGAGAAGGGTGAGGGGTGACATGATAGCAGTGTTCCAATATCTCAGGGGCTACCACAAAGAAGAGGGAGTCAAGCTATTCTCCAAAGCACCTGAAAGCAGGACAAGAAGCAATGGATGGAAACTAGTCAAGGAGAGAAGCAACCTAGAGCTAAGGAGAAATTTCCTGACAGTTAGAACAATTAACCAGTGGAACAACCTGCCTCCAGAAGCTGTGAATGCTCCAACACTGGAAGTTTTTAAGAAGAGACTGGACAGTCATTTGTCTGAAATGGTATAGGGTTTCCTGCCTTAGCAGGGGGTTGGACTAGATGACCTCCAAGGTCCCTTCCAACTTATTATTATTATTATTGATTCACCATGGGGCTTTAGTGCTCACTGGTACACTGTATTGTGATCCCCCCTCTTTATTTTTAAAACAACTTTTATAGTTAGGTTTTTTTTACTTGTTCAAACTAATACATATTTTTAATTGTTCATGTTATTATGTATATGTTAAAGGCTACAACAGAAAAGTAATATTCGGTGTAAATGCATCAGGCAGCAGGAACGAATGTCTGTTACTTCAGGAGTCAGGAACTAAAAATCATATAATGACTGAAGATGTTTAAAATAAGAAACTGTATTTGAACTGACTTTCCTTCCTTCCTTTTTTCCCTTTTTCTTTTCTTTTCTTTTTTTTTTTTTTTGCTGTAAGGCAGTGTTTTACAACCCAGCAACTTTTAAGATTTATGGACTTCAGTTCCCAGAATATTCCAGCATGTTTGTTGGGGAATTCTGGGAGCTGAAGTTTACACATTTTAAGTTGCTACGGTCGGGAAGGACTGCTCTAAGGTAACAGGAACCTAGAAGTCGTTGCACAGAGGAACTTTGGGCAGGGAAGAAGGGGAGTGTTAGTTGTGCTGATTGCAACTGAAGTAATATGTGTAGCCAGCTAAAGAGGACTTCTAAAAGGCAATTAAGGCTGGTAGTGACCTATCTGCACCTCTAGACAGAGCTGGAGCTAGGTTTCTTTAGGAAAAAATGGGATATAAGATTAATATTGGGTAGGAAACCTGAGACCTGTGGATGTACCTGAACAGTCCTTGTAACTCTGTGACATGGCCTAAGAAAAAAATTGCTAAGAATTGCAGTTCAGCTAAATATTGAGGTGAGAGGGTGTCCTCAAAAGTCACAAGGTATCTCTCTGGCATAGTGGGGAGGGGAATAGATTTCCATCCATGAACTAGAGAAATAAAATATTATTCATTGAGATTTTGGGTTACCAGAAATCTTTACCGTGACTGATGTCTTTCATCTACCGTGGTTGAACAAGTATGGGTAGAATGACAATGTTCTTGAATTCTGGCCAAGATTAGAACTGCAAGATCTTAGGAGAATGTAATCCTATAGAATGAGTGATTATATGGAAAACTGCACATTTTCTACAGCTAACTGCACTTTCCAAAGAAAAATAAATTAAAAGATGCAAACAGTCAAACTGAAGCATAAGCATAGATTTTTTGCCGACTATAACATTTCAAATAATAACTGCCAGATTATTTCCTTTGAAGGGAAGCACTGAAGCATCAGGATGAAACATGTGCTTTGTTAAGTTGGCCCACAGGTGACAGGTCCTAGCAGTTAGAGAAAGATGAATGAATGAATGGAATGAATGGTCCAGCTGCTTGAATCTCTAACTGCCTGTGAAGGTCCGTAATACATTTTTCTTTCCCCTCCCTTAGGCCACCTTGGAACCTCCTGCCTTCACCTTATCAGCCCTTCACTTGGGATAGTGTTTCTTCTACTCAATGTTTTTTTAGGGATGAAGTATCTTTTGCTTCTGTCTCTCCTCACATGCCTTTCATTTAGTGTTGGGGGAAAGATCTTTGGACGCTGTGAATTGGCCCGAGTGTTGAAGAAATCTGGTTTGGAGGGATATCGTGGATACAGTCTGGCTGATTGTGAGTCTGCCATCCTTTCTTTGCCGTTTCCCCAGAGCTATCTTTGCGCACAGCGCTGAACCCATTATTTAGAAATGTAATTCTATTGGCTAGACTGATACATTTCGACAGTTACATGTGAGCAGAAAAAAGTTGTGGTCCAAACTGTTACAAACTAACCTTCCAAAGAAAAGGACAAAAAACAGACTCTTTTGTCACCATTCAAATATTGAGATCCAGCTTCCATCAGCTCCAGCCAATATGGCCAACCAACAAGGGGATGGAAGTCATAGTTTAAGATCAGCTGGTGGCTTACTTATCCCCATGAACGGTTGAACCAAAACCATTACGATAAGCAAGGGTCTGTATTCAGAAAGGCTTGATGATTTCGTGTACCTTTTCCAAGGGCTAGCATCAAGCTTTTCCTAGATCAAATGTTGTGCTGAATTGGAAAGAGTGTACTAAGTTCCCATTTTTCCTTCTCCGTACTACAGGGGTCTGCTTAGCCTTCTATGAGAGCCACTTTGACACAGCGCTTGTGGACCATGAAGCTGATGGCAGCACCAGTAATGGCATCTTTCAGATTAACAGTCACATTTGGTGTGAAGATTACAAACACGCTAAACCAAACATCTGCCAAATGCATTGCAGTGGTGAGCTCTAAAGTGGGTTGGCTTCAGTTCTATACAGTGACATTTAACTGGGCTGCCTTGCAGCCATTTAAGGAAAAGTCACTATGAGGCAGGATTGCATCATTCTAGCTCAGCCTCTGCTGTTAGTATTAAGTATAAGAATTACCATTCAGTGGGTAAGTCTGCCTTTGTTTATTGGTATAAAGTCATTGATCTGTATATACCTGTCAGTCGGAACACTGGATGGCTCAAGTATACAACATGAAAAGACCTAAGAGAATTATCTCCCATGTTTAGAAGATGCTTGGATAAAAGCAACACTAGTTAATTATAGAGAACTTACAAGCGAGCTTTACAAATATATATTTTTTCTTGCATGCCAGTCCTCTCCGCCAGATAGTTTGGGGGCTGCTGTAAGGGTGAGATGTGCTGAACTTCAGACGAGGCTAGAAGGTCTCCTAAAAAGTGTCCTAAACAGGTGGTTGAGGAAGCCCCTCCAGGAATTCTATAGCTCTGAAGGAACAGGAGTCTACAATTCAGCACCTTACATGCCATCTTCTCTGCTATTACAGATCTGCTGACAAGTAACATCAATGATGACATCGTCTGTGCCATGCGGATTGCGCAAGGACCCAGAGGCCTGGGATCTTGGTAAAATCTTTTGGGGCAGGGGCAATGATCCCTCTTAAGACAGGCAAGCAGATGCACAAAGCATGATCTCTTCTAAGCCGCAATTGGGTTGGCCTGAGCTTTCCTGGGCCAGGAGGCAGTAGGGGGGTTTTTTTTGGGGGGGGTGCACAATATACTTTACATATAAAGCTCCCTAAATTACATTACTTTTTAAATGAGAACTTAATATTTTTATTCAACTGATTACATAACTGTACATAAATTACATCTGCGGATCAAAACAATTTTAAAAAGTAACTTAAATAGGCATGCTTGAATTTAATATTTTTTAAAATCAAATTTATCAGTGATTATTTTTATTATTAGTGTGACCAATTGTTGATTCTTCTTAATTTTTGTGGTGTGTTCTTGTTACTTTTCCAGAAAAAAAAGTTATTATATCTATTAAGAGGGATAGATATAGACATATCTGTCTTAATAGGTATAAAGAGTCAAGGTTAACTTTGAATCCAAGTTTGCCAATTTTCATCTTTTCCAGTCCAACAAATGCAAACCTGTGCTTTGGGGGGGAAATGGACTTTTTCATTATATGCATTTTCACTTCTGATAAGTCTTTCTCATCTGCAGAAATTTGATTAGGAGTATGATTCATAGATGACAATTTCAGAATCTTTGCATACTTACTTACACACCAGATTCTGAATTTCTTCATTCCCAAAAATGTAATCTTGCTCTTGTAATGTTGGTATTTTAAATGCAACAGACTCTTTCAGTTCACCATCCAGATGGTTACATACTTACTCAGAAATCACAAAACAGTATCACTACTCCAATGCTAGTAATAATGTTTTCACTTTGGGGCTGACTTCCTATCCTGGCCTTAGCAAACTCCAAAGCCTCAACTGGTGTAATTCACAATATACGGTATTTCTGCCAATTCAGCCAAAACATCATTTTCAATTGCAGTAGCAATGTAGTTTCATGGGTTCTGTAGGAATTGGCTATTCCTTTCTCTATCTCCTTTGAGCAATACTGCACTAAAGGTTTATAGACTAGTTCTTTGATTGGAAGATGTTATCATTTAATGGTTTTCATGAGACTACCTCATATTCTGCAATTTGGACCATTTCCTCAAATGGCAATTTCTTTACTGATGTCGTATGGAATATCACATACTGTATATACTGTGCAAACAGGTATTTCTATATCCTTCACCAGAGACACATTTTCCCATGCATCTTTGTTGCCTTGAACTGTCCAATGAGCTATGCAATGTTGTTCTGTGAGATGTGGAATTTCCTTCTTGTGACACCTGTGTATTTTCCCTATGTGACTCTTGCACCGTGTGAAGTGAATGTTACCATCTTTTGCAGATTCGGTTGGTTATCAGTATAGAATTTTGTTTAGAGCCGTAGTGGTGAACCTATGGCATGCGTGCCACAGGTGGCACACAGAGCCCTCTCTGTGGGCATGCACGCCATTGCCCCAGTCCTAGGCCTTCAGCTGAGTTTTACAAAACCTTTTTGCTTTAGGCCTCTACCGCTGTGTGCAAAAAAAAAAAAAAGATCTCGCAAACTTGGAATTGATTGAACTTTTTAATCCCACCCAGTTACCATCACAGCCACGGCCACCCAATGGGCCACACCCACCCAATGGCCAAGCCCACCCAGCACCCAATGATATATAAGTGTGTTTTGGGTTGCAGTTTGTTTGCCATCACTGGTTTAGAGAGTCAATGTGGTTAAGGCATCAGGATATACAGTAAACCAAAGGACTGTGAGTTGTAGGCCTGCCTTAGGCGGAAAGCTAGCTGAGTGACCTTGGGCCAGTCACTCTCAGCATTAGGAAGAAGACAAGGGCAAACCACTTCTGAAAATCTTTTCAAGAAAACTGTGTGGACTTATCCAGGCAGTCAGCAGGAGCCAAGAAGGATTCAAAAACAACAACAACAACAAAAGAATGGTTTAATCACAGAAAATCAGCTGTGTCATTACAGTAAATGCAGTACTATTTTGTAACTCTTAGTATTAGAGGAGCAAAGCTTGATATATAAAATCCACTTACCTAATTGGAACCTTGGTCCTTTCACTTACCATTAAGGTGTGATAAGAGGCATTCAATATCATTCGTCACATTTTGGGAAACAACATGGTTAGTATACTCAACAAATTCCAAAGTATAACTTTTGCTGGCCCATCTTTTTTGAAGTGTAGTGTAATTTGCCATGTGATCATGGGTGTTTTGAAGAAAGCACTAAAGCATTCATGGAAATGGCAAGCCAGACAGTCAATGGATATTTCTCACTTGTACCCTTGACTTTGTCTGAATCCTCATTTAGACTTTTTGTTAGTATTTGATTTCCTTACTAAAAGTTTGATCCATCGTCTTGTTAAATTCTTCATATCTTACACACTCCCTTTATTGCAATTTCTCCTTAGGCAGTCAATTTTCATAAATTCCATAATTTTTGATCAGCAAAATCACAACTAACTTTGGTTTCTGCATGTGACAGTCATACTATACCACTATCTTCAGTGTAAGAAAATGTTTTTCTTACTAGCCTATGTGCTACAGGCTTCCTTAGCACTTAGTTACAGTATTAATTAATTAATTTAGTCACGATAATTTAAAAAGTCCTGTGGTTTTTATGTTCGTTCTCATTATCTTGTACAAATCTATGTGTTTTAACATCTTGGTGGAATGAAAAAAATCACATCGTTGCAACATTTTCTTCACCCTAGCTCTGTGGTGGCGAACCGATGGCACGCGTGCCACAGATGGCACGCAGAGCCCTCTCTGTGGGCACATGCACTGTTGCCCCAGTCCTAGGCCTTCAGCTGAGTTTTATAAAACTTTTCGCAGGAAAAAAAAAGATCTCGCAAAGTTGGAATTGATTGATTGAACTTTTTAGTCCCACCTAGTCTGCCGTGACCACCGCAGCTATGCCCACCCAATGGGCCATGCCCACCCAACTGGCCACACCCACCCAATGGGCCACGCCCACCCGGCACCTGACAATACATAAGTGGGTTTTGGGTTACAGTTTGGACACTCGGTCTCTAAAAGGTTCGCCATCACTGCCCTAGCTTCTAGATGTGAACCTCTCCTTCCTTTTCTCTCTCCTTAACTTTCCCCTTTGCTTTGACTCCCCCACCAATTTGCAAAGACGCACTTCATTAATGCATGATCTTTGACAGTGAGTGGGAAAATGAATCTTATGTGTGGATGTGCACCACCGACATTGAGCATGGACATTTTTTTTTATTTTAATTCCATTTATATCCTGCCCTTCTCCGAAGACTCAGGGCGGCTTACAAGCTTAGCAGTAGCCTTCATTCTATGTATATGCCTGCTTATTAGGGCTTTCACACACACACCCAAGCGGCATTATTACAAAGTCAGCTTAATTGCCCCCAACAATCTGGGTCCTCATTTTACCTACCTGGGAAGGATGGAAGGCTGAGTCAACCTTGAGCCTGGTGGGATGCGAACCTGCACTAGTTGCAGGCAGCTGGTGTTACTTAAGGAGGCATTAGCCCACTGCTCCACCAAGACATCATGATTTTTGTTCTGTTTTTAAGAAAAGCCATCGATGACCTTGGGAATTGTTTTAGAAAGAGGACTGGAATTTGAACTTGGGGGGAGGGAACCCAAACCCCCAAATAGGAGTATATAGCCTATTGGCTATTGTCTTATATATATATAGAGGAGTTGTTTTTTTTAAAAAAAACAAAGCACTGTCCTGATATCCAATATTTGTTGCTAATTCCATCTTCTGGACTAGCCTTCTCCAACTCAGTAACTTTCTGATTGTCTGGATTTGGGACTCAAAATCAAACACATAAGGAGGATAATCAGTTGGAGAAGGCTATTTTGAACATTAATGAATGGAGCTTAGTTTTCTGGAGAGTAACCAAGGAATAAGTGAAAATACCAAAAACAGAATTCAATAGAAAGAAAATGAATTGTATATATGCTATACTAAAATAATGACATACAGTAACTTGAAGAAGAGGACAACTATTTTTTTTAAAAAAGGGGATCTACAAATATCAGAATGAAACCCTTTTCTTAACTAAGTACATCTCTGTATAATAGATATGGAATTTCATACTAATGAAAACAGTAATTACTGAAATCACTGGATCTTTTTTTTTGCTGTCTTTTAAAATCATCTCAAATCTAAATTAATGTTCCATACATTTGATTAACATTTATTCTCAATAATGGTAACAGCACTAAATACTTCTACAAAATATCTGAAATCTATAAATTGCTTACCTGTGGAGTTATCATTTACTATCAGATCTTGGGAGAGGAAGAGGGTGAGCAATAAAATTGTAGAATTTTTCCTGTCTCTTGTTTGCCATCTAGTGGTCTTATGGATTTTTTGCAGGGTAGATATGGTAACCCCAAACTATTGTTTTAAGAACACCAATAGAGTAATTGATGAAGAGAATGTCCTTCACTTTCTCTGCAATATTTGAACACCATAACTTGATGCAACAATTTCACATTTCATAACACTTGCAAAAATGTCATAGATATTGTCAACTTATAAAAACCATCTCCTCCCGTTCTATTTTCAAAGCTTCTTCCCCTGAGGATTTACTTTGTGTTTATTAATTGCTAATCACTGTCCTGTACTGTATGTACACTGTATATCCATACAGTGGCTACTGTATGTGCTGCCATCTAGTGGCTATTCTGGAAGTATGGAGTCATCAAATTTGCGTTTCAGCACCTGAATTTGACACTATTTTGACTGTTGTTAACATTTGCCATAGGCCAGTGGTTCTCAATCTTTTCTTTACCATGGACCCCCTCTAGATATCTTTTGTGGACCATGGCCACAGACCACCAAGACTTAGCTCTGAGATTTAAATCATAACATTTCTTCAAGCCTGAGGACCCCCTGTGATGACATCACGCCCCCAGGGGTCCACGGACCATAGGTTGAGAACTACTGCCATAGGCTATTTAACCATTTTATTTTATACCTCCAAAGAAATTTGAATAGTAAGCATGTTCCCTTCCTGTTGTATCCTTCCAACTACCATATTTATCCTGTGAGAAAGAGGAAATGGAGCTTTGATTACTGAGCGCATAGCACAGCTACTTGCAGTTGCAACCTCATGAGGCAGGAGAATAGGCACTGATAACTAGCCCCATCACATTTCACTGTGCATGGAAAAGATGTCTGCCAAGGAGTTTCTTTTTGCTAACAAACCTCTCTTCCATTATATGGCTTCTCCCAGGCAATTAGGATGCACATTATAAGGACTTCTCCAATGTGTAGGGCTGGGCAAATGGGACAGGAATGATGGCAGAATTGTGAATGGAATACTCAAGATAGTTTGTTGACAGTCTAGGATAAAACTTTTTCTAGTTCCACACAGGATTCTTCCATTCCCAACCAAGGAAAACTCATATCTAGTATTCCAGTACTGCATTTCTCAAATTAAAATATATTGGTAGACATATATTAGATCACAGTCCAATGATTATATTCTGGTATGTCTTTTGCCCATTAGTGGTAATACTCTATACCATTAAGATTTCTCATCTCAAAACACCAATGTCTGCTAGGAATGTATAATGGAAACACCAAGCTCAAAATGCTGAGATTGTCTGCATGAGAAATAAAACCTTTATGATTTAGGACCCAAGTGATTACCAGAACCTCAAAAAAATTGGGTTTTTGGTTAGTTCTGATAACACACTCATGTCCTTTCATTTAACTAGTCATAAGTTTTATTTCTGATGCAGACAATCTCAGCATTTCTAGCCTGACATTTCTATTATACATCCCAAGCAAATTGCATCCTCATATAATCGGTATACAGGTAGTCCTGTTTAGTAACTGCCTTTGATGGCTGTTCACAGTAATGTGTGATGAAAAAGTAACTTACACATAGTCTTTCCTGCTGCTTAAAATTGCTTGTTTCTTAGTGAGGGAATCCAATGATCTTCAAACAAGCTTCTTGTGAACTGAGGATTCACTTATTCCTTCTAATGTTACTGCTGGACTGAGGGGATTGAGTAATGTCAGGCATGAGTGCTATATGTAAGGCATGGGTGACTGCATGGCATAAGCATGAGTGCATGTGCAGTTCCTTTTGCCTGGTCCAGTAATTGTGAAGCTGCAGATAAGACTCGCCCACTTTGCATTTCTTGGGTTGAACAACTATGGTAAGTGTTCAAGAAGCTGCATCAACCTTGTTTTTAGAGAATATATGAACCGGTAAAATGTACTTTCCATGTGTGTTATTTGCTTAGGCTGACTTTGCTAATAAAGTCTCCCCCTCCTTCCTTCGCTCTCAGGATGGGTTGGAGAGAAAATTGTGAAGGTCTAAAATTGTCCATCTGGTTGAAAGGATGCAAACTATGAGGAGACTTTTAAAGAAGGTACTTAAGGCCATGAAAATGCTTTAAGAGCCCTGGGACTGTTGCCTTCCAGAAGCTACGGAACCCTACTAACAAGAACCCTACTTACAAGAGGGAGTCATTGTAGCTTGGACTCATGAGAAACAGATCTTGTGGTATAAAAAAAAGCTTATACAAACAGGATTGAAATGACATCTATTAAAAACTTGCACAAGTTTGGACTGGGATTTATGATGTTCGTTTTCAATTCATTAAAGATCAAAATTGATAAAAAACTTTTACTCCCCAAGACATGCATTATAAATTTCTAATTTAATAAGAGATAAGAACATTGTTCTTATGCACTTGGCATTCAATGAAGGTGAAGCAGTGAATCTTAGGATGGGCCAGTAATACAGCTGAACATATTTCTTTGAAACCCAAGTTATCTATAGTTTCATGCATGAACTGGTGTTGGTTCTAGTGTTCAGACTATAAAGCTTGAAAACCTCTGCTTGAATTTATGATTATCTGGTTTTCACAACTTTTTAAATGTCTTATTAAGAGGGTTACCCAAAGATAAACCTATCCAATATCCCATTGCGCATGAATTTTAAACTAAAAACAGACTTTTTGTTTAAGTTAGCTAATCTGTTTAAAAAGGAGGTTGCTTAGTGGGCTAAACATTAGAAATATGAATGGGTATGAACGTTTTCCCAGTGGCACTTTAGAAAGCCATTACGGAATAAGCCTTTGTAAATTAGAATTTGGGGAGCACTATTCTGTTGCAAACTTCCAACCCCAACAAGCTGAAAGAAAGACCTTCAAAATAAGGGTTCCTTCACATTCACTCTTGGTATCTATGAGCATTTAACACAAAATAAGCCTATAACATATAGCAATTTTATTTTTCTTGCAACATTTATTGAAAATTTTGACTCAGGATACAGTTTTAACATTTTCATGCTATATATAAGTATACAGAAAAAGATTTTTCTCCATGCATTTGGAAAGTCCTGATTTGGGAGCTACCCAAACAATGTAGCACTTACACAGAGTTGCTTAACATGAAAGTGCTAAAGTTTGAGCTGCACCCAGGCAGAAGGTTTTGTGCAGCCAAGCTGTGCCCCAGAGAGCTGTCTGAGCTACCTAGAAACTACTTCATCACGGAGCACTTATGAGCACATACACAACAGAAGAACTCCTGGTGAAGTTGCCTCCAGGAACTGAACATCTGACACCAGAAAGACATTCCAAGCAGAGTCCCAATTTGGAGTGAATCTGAGTCAGAGCCTCACCCAAACAATGAAGCACTTTCTAGATTAGAAAAAAGAAAGTGCCCATATCTGGGCAAAGCTCAGTCAGCGAGATGGATTGTGGAGACTCTTCTCTTGGCTTAAGAGTTCTGCAGACAGAAAAAGGAAAGGATTAGACAGCCTAAAAGACAAAATGCACATCCATTCCAGATTAAGGCAGAAAATATGGCAGTCTGTAGTTCTGCCAGGCCCAAATCCCACACAAACAATATAGCACTTAATTGAATTTATTACTACAAGAAAGTGCCACTGTCTGCGTGGGCTTCAGGAGGCCTCTTTTGGTTAATGTTTGCACCCCTATATTCAGATCCTGAAAAAAATATTTTAAGCATACAAAACCTAACGGAACAAGCAATTTTTAAAAACCGTTCCGGCTCCGCACGCCGCCTATTTGGGATAGAGTTCTGCAAATAGCCGGTCCGTGGCTGACCTCAGCCCGCAACTGAAAGTTTGCTTGTGAGCAACACAATCCTACCTACCATCGGTTCCGAAGGATCGCCTACATGGGACGGTTGAAGATTTTAAAACACGTGCGAATCCGCCGCTGCTAAATACGGACGAGGAAAAGTACGCGGGATTCGGCCGTCTTATAAAAAGTTGCGTAAGGCGGCCACTCCCATTTTCTACCACTAGGGGCGATACACCGAAACGGAGCCGTACTACTTATTGCCTGTAATGGCCAGTGGACGGCGGATGGTGCAAGATACCTGGATTAGACGAGGGGCACAAAGTTTTTAAAACATCCATCTGAATGAAGGGCCTTTTCCTGCGATATGACGCGCTTCAATCTTCCTGACACCCACATACACCCCAGCGCGCAATGGAGACAACGTGACCAAGACGACACCAATACAAGGAAGCACTTTCTTTGAGATTACAAGGCAGTGCAACTATATTGGTGGCGTCGAGGCAGCGGAAAACAATCCGCAAATGTGCAGGACCACACCGCGCCCTCATCCGCTTGAAATGCCGGTAGTGTTCTTCTAATTTCAGATCTGCAGGTTGAGTTGGATGCCTGGCTGCCCAAAAACCTTTCCACCCACGTAGCACCGATCCAAGACACTTCCTCGCCCCACAAAGACCTTAAAGCGGATCCTTTGACCACTCCAACCACGTGGTCCTCAAGTCAACTCAAAAGGGGCAGTTTCAGTTTTCCACTTCCTCGGATCCCCCCCCCTTTCCCGGATTGCCCGCATTATTACCTTTCGCATCCCTCCTGGCGTCGAGAAAGCAACCATTTGCAGGAACTGGAGCGTTTGCAGATTAGCCTTGTCCAACAATCAAGCGCGGGCAGCAGCAACATTGAAGGTCTTGAGGAAAGAAAGAGTTGCCGGGATAAATAAAAAGAAATGTCACGTCTACAGGCCAGATTCTCCTCCCATTCACCAAAAAAGAGAGAAAAAAACCCAACCCCACACACCCTCTGCAGGGTACCAATTTCCGCTTCCAGCTTGCCTTCACTCCACCCGGTCCATAAATAGTTTTGGAAGGTCAAAAGATAGGTAAGCTGGAAAGATCTCACGTGCTCAGGAGATGGGAGATAAGAAGCCCAGCAACAACTCTCCTTGCAACCCTACCGCCCAAACTCTTTTTAAGAATCTCGGGAATTTTAAATTTCCCGCGTGTCTCTTTCCCACCCCCTATTCAGTCTACCCTTTCCAACTGGAAGTCTTCCAAAGCAGCGCCCCCCAGAGTCCCTTCTCCCCTCATGCTTACCAGCCGCCGAAAAACCAGCAATGATGTCTCTCCTCTGGGATCCTGTGCTGTCCACCCAGTGTGCTACGGTTTATAAAGCTTGGGACTTCTGGGGTGCCATTGGCTCGTGACTTCCCACCACTGGCTTTCCTCCTCCAATCAAGTTCAAGAGCTGTGATCCCTTCTCCACCCACATTTCCCCCTCCCCTGACCAAACCCTTGTCTGATCAAGGAGTGGATTAGGGGAAGGAGGTAAAACAATCAAAGAGTTGATGGAGGGCAGATAGCTCAATCCATGGCTGGAGACAATGGGTCAAGCCACCACCACCCCCAACCCATCCAGGAAGGTGGATGATACAGGAAGCCTCAGGCATGAATATTCCCGCCCATTCCATTCCAATGGGCCAGTCTTTCTTTATCCTGATGGTTGAGGAATGCTTTTGTTTTACAAATATTCAGGTGATCAAGCCAAATCTCATGATTTTGTAGCACTTGAAAAGGCCAGGCAAAAGTATTGGGGGCAAAGTTAAGGGGGAATTCAACCTTTGGCTCTTATCCATGACCTTTAAGACATTTTAACCTTCTGTGGCCAAAAGAGTTGTCATTGCCCAGCTGCAGTTGATGCCTATGTGCATATTTATTTTTGCAATATAAAAGTATATTCTTCCCAGATTGGTTTTACAAATGCTCCATAAAAACAATTTGAACAGGCCAAAGAATGTAGAAATTTAGCTCAAATAAGAACACTGTATGTATGAATGGCCATGCTTATTTCATTTATCTTCTACAGCATTCTTCTGATGTAGGCTTTTAGCCATAGAAACTGAAGCTCAGATAATTTATATCAGTTCTCCAGATGCCATAGCAAATTGACATAAGTTCTTGTCTAGAGGTCAGTTGTACAGAACTCATGTGAAATATTCTATCCTTGAATAAATGGGTTTTTCCCTTGTTCCTAGGAATATACATTGATTATGGCAGTATTAATCAAGGAATATTAAATAAATTAAAATTTCTTCCAGTTGTGATCACTAATTACAGAAATTAAAAAAACTGTTCTGTAGCCTTCATTTTGTAATGAGACTTTTTTTGGCTATAGAAATTTATCCAAAGAGCATTTTTTGCTATTTCTTTTATCTGCAAAATAATAATAAAAAATACAGATTTTCTCACCCCTAATTCTTTCTTTCTACTTTAGTTCCATTGTTTGCTTTCAGTACAGTCTGTTGATAGCATACCCTCAAACCTTTGCCTCTCAAAATAATTTTTTGAGAGTCTGGCATTTTTTTAAAAAAACAATGGCTATAATTTTATGCCCTATTTTGAATGAAATGGGACTGATCAATAGTACTTGAGTGAAGGGGGGGGGGAGAAGACTACTTGTTTTTGCCACTGCTTAAAGCTTGTTCCAGAAAATTGAGAATTCTGGAGACTGTTTTTTTAAGTTATATCAGTTTTCATTGGTCTACTGTCTCCCATATGTATTGAATTTCAACTCTCAGTGTTTCCTAGTCGAACTCAACATATCTGACCAACTCAAAGTTGGAAAATCCCATTTTGTGGATTCAGTTGATTTCCATAGTTTCTGTGGGGCATAGAAGGTGTCATTTCTCTTTGTTCTATGAGCCCCTGGAGGTCTATCATATCATATGGGATGAGGGATTTATGTATTTATTTATTTTAATTTATACCCCACTTTTATTATTTTTATAAAATTGCTCAAGCCAATTTGAAGTATCCAATGCACTTTTCTCCTTATTTTCCCCACAACCACAGCCCTTCCTTGAACTAAGGCAGTGAACTTGTGACCTAAAAGTCTTGGAACTAGAAGTTCCAGAATTGGGTCTTGTAGTTCTAATGCATCCAAGAATCATTCTGCTGCAATGCTTTTCAACTTTGGCAACGTTACAATGTGTGGACTTCAACTCCCAGAATGCCCCAGCCAGCTTAAGTTTGCCAAGGTTGGCAAAGTCCAGGTTTGCTGTAGGAAGCTCAGTATCAGCATGAAATTCTGTTGCTCTCTGAGGCAGTGTACAATTGAGAAACCCTTGCTTGATGTGCTCCACTTCCATCTTCCCTAATTGTCTCTCTCCTTCCCCCCCCCCATCAATAGAACTATGCCTTCGCTGATTAAGAAATCATTGCCTGATCTGAAGTCTTTCTTCCAATTGCATAAAGAAATCTGATGGGGTCTTGAAGATGTAGTATATTAGAAGATGGGTGCAAGTGACATCTACTTTCTTCTTTGTTACGAATATGTAAAATTTGAGAAGTTAGAACAAATGTTCTGTGGCGGGGATTTTATTCCTTCATATTGGGCGGATTTTTGACTTGGTTCAGTATGCTTCTCATGTTCAATATGCTGGCAGATGGGTGAGAAGAGTTGCATCTGAATATGTGCAGAGTGGCTTCCTTCCCCCACCCCCAAACAAACCACAACCTCCCTGCATCTTGAATGAAATAGTATAAATGCCAGATCAGTAAAGGTGAGATTTGAATTGGGGGAAAGGGAGATCTGGGGAAGGTCAGGAGAAAAGCATTTCTGAAGAATGAAATGCTTGGTTGAATGCTGATGGGAAAAGGCAGATAGCAAGATCAATATGGAATTTCATATAAGTTGGTTCTAATGCAGGTAGAGAACCGTGTTTAAATCTTGAAATAATACATGAGACCTAAGTTAATCATAACTTCACATTGATGTAAATGGGAATCAAATTTGACTAAGATTGGATCCAATTCAACCCAATCTCCTTTCATACTGTAACCTTTTGCTCCTTTTGAGTATACAAAGAATGTGGAATGTCTCACTCATCTTTATAACTGCCCTACAACTAACTGCCTGGATCTGTTTCCTAGATCAACCATCTGGGGTTGTGGTCAGTTTGCCTGAGGGCACCTTTGGAGGCAATGAGATCTTACACACCGGATCTTCTTTCCCCCCAACTTAATATTGGAGCACCAAGCAAAATTGCACAAGGGCATCCTTCAGAAATTCTCTTTTGCAACCTCAGTGGAAGTGAGCAAGGCTATTGCACATCTCCTGTTGGTTTCACTGCCTAGTGTGCAGGAATGTTTCCTTGTGCATTGTAGTTTTCTTCGAGAGGGGTCTGTATTTGATAAAACAACCTGGGTCCGGGATATCTGAGGGAACACCTGCTGCCGGCATCAAATGCCCTTCGCCCAGTGCGCTCCCACAGGGAGGGTCTGCTCAGGGTCCCGCCGGTAAGAGACTGCCGGCGGGTGACACCCAGGGATAGGGCCTTCTCGGTGGGAGCGCCTGCCCTCTGGAACCAGCTGCCGGTGGAGCTGAGAACTGCCCCCGACCTCCGATCATTCCGCTGGGGCCTGAAGACCTGGCTCTTCGAGCTCTCGGGCCCAGGCTGAGGAGAAATTTTTAATTTGGGGTTCTTTTTAACTGACTACAGGGTTAATTTAATATTTTTTAATTTGGTTCTTAATTTTTGTATTTTGGATTTTTAATTCCCTGTAAACCGCCCTGAGTCCTCAGGGAATAGGGCGGTATATAAATATAACTAAATAAATAAATAAATAAACTTGGCTATACACATTCATAAATCAATCTCTCTCTCTCTCTCTCTCTCTCTCTCTCTCTCTCTCTCTCTCTCTCTCTCTCTCTCTCTGTGTGTGTGTGTGTGTGTCTGTGTCTGTGTCTGTGTATGTGTATGTGTATGTGTGTATGTGTGAATGCACTTGTCTTTCTATCCCTTCATTTTTCATTCTGGAATTACAGACCTAAGCTATTACTTGAAAATGGGTAGCTACTTCTTGAAAGGAATGCAGTTCACCTATATGTGCCAAGAGTTCATGAGAAGATTTAAAATTCTCAGAACAGAATTTGTGGGAAGAAAGGCTAGGATTACACTCAGCTCAATGGCCAGAGCTGGTTTACCACATTGTGAAGGAAGTGAGGTAACCTTCATGGCTATCTAAAGAGGAAGAGAAGCTTATGATCATTACATCCAGAATTGCAGGACGGCACTGCTGGCTTTAAGGCAGCGATGCTTTATTTAGATATTTCAAACATTAGATATTTAGATAGATATTTAAAGGGGCCACTGGTGAAAACATGCAATGGGACCCACAATCTGTGTTGATGAGCCCACAGAAAAGCAAAATGTACATATTATCCTGCAAATATTGTCATTGATGCCAGAAAATGTATCGGTATCTATCTGGATTACATTAATTGACTAATGAGTTACATTCACAATAAAATTGTGTATGTAATTGTGTATTGTAAAACTGCATTGCTGCTTTTTTTAATAAACAAAAACCTGCCAAGTCTGCAAATGGCAATCTTTTTCACCAGTGATGGGACCTGGATGGGAGAAAAGCAGGCTTAGTAGGGGCCATGAGCAAAAAAAAGCTTGAGAAAACATTTTAAGGAACAAAAATCTCAATTGACAAAGATGCATCACAAATGCACCCAAGGAACTGTTCACAGGGCACTGCTTTTCTTCACATCTCGAAATATGTCCTGTTTGCCATAAGGTTTGAAAGGGGCTATTCTGAGCTTTGAGAGGAGGACTCTAATTCGTCAGAGCTTGTAGGTGCATATAGGATTTTCACAGCCCACCTCAGAGTTGTTCTGGAGAAAATAGAAGGAGGAAAGCATAGTTGGTACGTTCATCGCCTTAAGTTATTTTTAAAATAATAAAAATGTGATAGAAATAAAAAAAGACAAATGAACAAATGAATAAATAAATAAAAGCAAAGCTTTGCATGTATGCATGTGGAAGCAATCAGGGTGGTTTGCAATAGAAAATGTGCAGGCAATTGAACTGGCTGACCAACTTTACAAGTTGGTTGCACGGATCATGAAGGAGGGATTTTGGATGACTAAAGCTATCGTATAATTAATTGCTGTATATTATTTATTTTTGTCATAAGACTGAGGCTGTTGCTGGAAGTAATGTCTGCCCTCTATAGACCTCTAATAATCTAGTAGACTATGTTCCCATTGAGAAATACTAGAAAATCAAGGAAAATTCTTTCTGTCCTTCATCCGAAAATATTTGGCAGTATTACTTCTTTGCAAGTTTGCAAGTATGGGACAGCCCCATGTTTCTCTTCTTCTGACTCTTTCTGCTCATTCAGTTCACTTTACTGCCTTTCCATTCATTTCCTCTGGGGAGAAAAACAACAACAAATGAACAATACAGTATTGTTAATGTTAATATATTAATCCCTTTAAATTTTTAGGTTTTCAGGATAAATTTGCATGGGAATTAGTAAAGAGAGGTCCTTAGATATGTATGGAAGAAAAATTAGATGATGCTAACCTAAAATCTATTTCATGTGAAGGAGGGGTTTGGTAAATTTTGACATTTATTACTTTCTGAGACTATATTTTGGGGGTTTTGTAAATTAGGAGTGGCAACAGTCTTCTGGATGGATATATGCCAAACAAAGAAGGAAATATTTATTCAAAGTTGTTACTTTTTGAAGTAGCCACACATACAATTTGAGTACTTCTAATGTTATCATTGGATAGCTTACTGTATCTGGCCTTATGGCAAAAATCAATTATTTGATTTAATTTGTTTGAGTACTTCTAGCTATATTTTCATTAATTGCACTCACTGTGAATCTTCACTTGGACATTTTGGACACAATTCAGTCCTCAAATAAGCAATTTAGGCTGCTTCCTTGAAGCCTACAAAAGATCCCCATTGAATTCAATTGGATTTATTTTTGCATAGATGTGGGTAAGATACCACCCATCAATCTCTTTTAGTTCTTATTCCTTGTTTCTCTTGTTTTTTTCCACTTTGTGTTTGCATTTGGACACTTAACTAAAATTATCTCTATTTATTAAAAAAAACAAATAAGCTGACACATCCTTTCTCGTTAAACCTGTAGCAATATCACAAGACAGTTCGGGTTTGTTATTCTTTGATGAGGCTGAAGATGGGATGAGTCTTTAAAAGCTGAAACTTTGGGAAAGGAGCAAACTTCAGCTTCACAATTTTGATGGTGGAGGATGACTTGCAGGGATGGTTGAAGAGGATGAAAGCTGGGGAGGATAGGCTTGCTCTACCTTAGTACAGATTCCTGCATATCAATAGTTTTTGGGAAGAGTCTCAGGAGGAGGGAACAGGCAGGAAATCTGTGTCCCATAGGGAGTGGGTTGGGGGAGAAATCTCTGCATTTGAATGGAAATTGAATAGACAGAAGGGCTTTGTGATGAGAAGATTAAGTGCCCTGTCACCAACTATCTCAACAACCTCCCACAACACCTCCTTCTCTGCCTTCCCATCATAAATGTTTTCCTGGTCTTGTTTCAGAAGCCCTGGAGCCAAGGTTGACTTGCAAAGACACTTTATAAACAACCTTCCATTAAAGGTGGAATGAACCTAAGGCAAAGAGAGAAATAGAAAATCTTTCTTGGGACATGATCTGTTTGGAGTGGGGGTGGGGCATAATGCTACATGAACTCCAATAAGCTACAAGCCCACCTGTCTTCCCATGCTTCCAAAATCTGTAATCCATCTTTTCTGAACCTGGTGCCTTCCAGGTTCATTATGACTATAAGCCTAAGAATTCCCAGCTACGATGGCCAGTGGCGATCACAGTTGTTAAAGGCCACCTGATTATGGAAGGGTGGACTGGAGAAGGGCACATCTATGTATTCTTTATTCAGCAATGTGAATCTTTTGATGACCTTGAGATGTGCATTTATTTCAGCCTAACTTGACACTTGAGAACATGAAATGTAAGGCACAAGAAGGAGAATGCGAGATGGGGAAAACGTGGCCTGTTGTTTGAGAACTTTGGAAGAGAGATGGGAAATAACTGTTAAGTCAGTAAAATAATTCTGTTTCTGGCCTCGAAGCCACATGATTCCTGAGAGCTGAACCTGGCTCTCTGATGAATATTGAATGGCCCCTCAGTTGTCAATTGAGATATAAGGAGGGAAGCAAGGAGTAGATCAACAGAACTTGCTCTTGGATAGATCCATGGCAAATGGATCTATCCTGCCTTTCCCTAATCCCCTCCTTCCTTCCAGCACTTGCTGAATTCTCAAGCTGAGGGGCAGTGGGGTCTGTATGAAAATGGTCTTTCTCCCTCTTTTTGTAAATGCCCTGCTTGTGGAAGCAGCCCATTGCTGCTGAAGACATTGCAAGGAACTTTCAGATGCAATGTTTACTTGTCTCCTACTCCACCTCACCTTTTGCTTTTAACATTTCCTTCCTGCTGGAGTGGAATATGTATTTGGGGGAAACCTTCACTTATGGAGCAACCACAACTTCTGAAGGCAAATAGTTCCACTGGTTAATTGATCTCACTGACAGGAAATTTCTTCTTAATTTTAAGTTGCTTCTCTTCTTGATTAGTTTCCACCCATTGCTTCTTGTCTTGCCTTGTCTTCTGGTGCTTTGGAAAATAGGTTTGACCACCCCCCTCTTCTTTTCTAAGCCAGATGTTGCTAGCTTTGTACTAAATAAGGAAATATATAGTATTGAGTAATCTATCATTTATTTCCACAGTGCTACAATAAGTATAAATATAACACTCAAGCTCCTTCCTCTCAACCTTTGGGAGAATTCTTTTCCCTGAAAATCTAGAAGGTCTGTTCAAATTCCCTAAGGATTTCCTGAGCTTTCTGATGAGACAACATTACTTAAACTATTGGCCAAGGATGGCACCTAAGGTGCTCTAGGGAGTGACTCAATCTTTTATCATCCACCCTTTGTGTAAATGCTATCACAATTTAGGCAAAGGTGACTCACAGGCAGCCCAAATCCAATCATCTTCTGGGAGGGGGGGGAGGGTTGCGCTTGTTTTCTTCCCTCGTTTGATAGCTAGGTTTAACCAAAACCAAGAAAGCCAAATGACCCTAGATTCAGGCCTATTGTGTTCCAAGCCTGCCTTCACAGTTCTTCTAACTGGAAATTCTTGTATTTGAGGCTGTCAGCCATTCATAATAAATACCCCAATCTGGATTTATCCATATGCATTGCTATTTCAGATCTACTAATCCCCTAGCTAGTTTGTGAATAACATTTGGGGAAATGAAATGCAGCAGATGTGGAAAAGTTATTTAGCACACATCTTTAGCCTACACTTCCTCCAAGATGTTGGAGGCAGCATGCTGGATTCTACCCTCTTTCATCCTCACAAGAATCATGATATTGGTGGATATTGAATGACTTTGGGCTGGCCCAAAGTCACCAAGTAACATTTGATTAGGGGAGAAGTGAGTTGTAGGAATCAGTTTTTTTTCTGTTCCTAATTCAAGACTCCAGTCTAGTCTTTCCTAACCTGATGCTCTTTAGATATATTGGGGTATATCTGCATTACCAGGGACAGCATGTGGTGAGCATCTATGGAGGGTCAGTTTGGAGAAGAATGTCTTAAAAGGTGCTACATGAATATTCCAATATTCCTGTGTGTCCCCTTAACTGTGATAAAAAAATAGATGAATTATTAGTCACAAGAAAGGATTCCAACTAGTTCAGTTTATGGTTGGATTTACACAGTGTGCTTATATAGCCATGGCTTGTTTGGCCATGATTTACTGAACAAAGGGCAATTGATTGAGGTTGCACAATGTAGTATAGGCCACCATGGTTAAGTTCACACAACTCATTAAGCCAAAACCAAACGTTCACACACTTTGTGCTATCCAGGACTGTTGGATAGAATTGTGAGCAAAGTTGTAAGAGATCTGAAATCCAAGTCTTGTTTCTTCTTGTAATCATTGTTTGGCTTTGTACCATTCAATCTTTCTCAACATCAAGGTCTCCCTTTGAACTACGGTATATCTTCCAACTTCGTATGATCTTTCTAAGTTTTATATATTTATATATACAGTATAATTGGATGCACACAGCACTTAGTTCATCTTGCTGTAGGAAAGATTCCAGGGAAGTGTGAAGCCTCCTACTCCTATACTGAGACAATAGGAAATCAGTGTAACTTGGTTCTGTTTCTGAGTCTGAACTGTTGAATGCTACTTTCCAGAACCAGTATAAATTAACTGCTATGTTGGAAATTAGGAATCCTTCATTAATGCTCAAAGAAACTGCAAAAGAAATTATAGTTCTATCCTATTCCATCCCATTATTTTGAGTAACAGCATATGCTTACCGGAGAGTAAACTCCTCTAAATTATATTATGTAAGTATATGTAGCATTCCCCAGTTAATATTTTATTGAATTCAGCAGAAAATGATTTGCTGAGAAAAGAATGGAAGATTTTATCTAAGCAACTTTTCTGATGTCAAAAATGTTTGCCGTTTTTGTGAGAGCTTTAAGCTATTAAGTGCTTCTGCTGCACTTCCTTGTTGCTGTCTAAAGAGGCCTCATTAAAAAAAATCCAGTATTTGAAATATAGTAAAAAGCCACAACTGGAAAATGTGTAAATTCTTAATTTCTGGAGATTTTTAAGAAGAGCCTTCCATCCTTCCGAGGTAGGTAAAATGAGGACCCAGATTGTTGGGGGCAATTAAGCTGACTTTGTAATAATGCCGCTTGGGTGTGTGTGTGTGAAAGCCCTAATAAGCAGGCATATACATAGAATGAAGGCTACTGCTAAGCTTGTAAGCCGCCCTGAGTCTTCGGAGAAGGGCGGGATATAAATGGGATTAAAAAAAAAAGCCGCCTCTGAAGATTGGTTTAATAAATATTCCTGCATGTTACAGATAGCTGGACTAGACGACCTTTCTGGTCTTTTCCAATTCCACAATGCTGTGATTTTGATGTTTTTACAGGTCAGCATTATTGCAGGTCAGCACAGCACAAAAACTGAGTGTAGGGGAGCTGCCATATTATTCATGAGCAGAATATGGGTTTATGGATTATTACATGAGAAATGCAAATTCTGCTGCATGCTGGCTGAGGAATTCTGGGAGTTGAAGTCCATGAGTCATAAAAGGGCCGACTTTGAAGACCCTAAGCCTTAAGAATTGTGAATTTTGAGTTTCAGCCTTTGACAATATCCTGCAACCACTGTGTGTATGATTTAGGATGCTGTTCTGGAAAAGTCAGTTTTACTCTGAAGTAATAGCCATAGCTTTCCTATTCATTAAAAAACCCAAAACACCTGGTGTCTATTTCAGATTGTTTCTCTTGATGCCAAGAACCTTTTGGGAGAAAAAGCACAAAGCACAAAAGATGGGACTGTGAAAACAAGGAAACCAAAGCAGTGTGTATGTATGTGTGCTAAAAAATAATAATTGTGCAATATTCCTAGCTTAGAATTAGGTGCCAATGGCCTACGTGCCTGCTCAGTTTTAATCTTGGGATTTGCTATTCTGATAAGAAGGATGCAATTACCAATCTCCTTTTGAATTGTAGCACACTAACCGGCTATGGAATGTGTCACCATTTTCTTGTTTGTACAGTAGCTAAGTCATTACATCCTTTTTAGTGTGTGAACACAATCAAACACTCCTGAGAGCATTTTGATTCTGTGCAAATGTCTGGGTGAGCCAACAGTCATTATTAGCAAGGAGTTAATCTCTGTGGCGCCAATGCAGAAAGTTCAAGCATGTGACAGCTTTGGGTAAGGAAACAATACAATATACACCACTGTTTACCACCATCTTTATTTTATTGCTGATTAGGTTCCTGCTCACCCTTGAATAAAGACTCTGTGCCTTTAAGACTCTACAATAGGCAGACATTTTTTGGGGGAAGAAGGTAGCAGCTTTGCTCCTGTGAGAAACGCCCAAATGACCTATGCCCACAGTAAGTTTTTGATCAGGAATTCTCCTTGTAAAAATTTGAGTGCAGATTCAGCCTAGAAGACACTCAGCATGTTTCTCAGAAGGAATCCAAAGACAAAGGACGTGATTTCGAATTACATTGCTTTCTATTAAAAAGGGACTTCTAATGAAATTTCTTTTAAAGGATAACCCTGCAGTCTGCAACAAAATTGATAATTACTTAGTCCCCAAAGTGAATTTAAGGTGGTTTGCTTTCAAGAAACCTGGATGAATCTGGCCCAGAAGCCACCCATTTTAGACTGGGTTCAAATTGACAAATTTTGAATCCTAATCCATCATAAACTAGCTCCTGAATATTTGCTAATGTCCACCCCCATTTTTTTTTAAAAAAATACAAGATACACTGAAGTAAAAGTATCTCAGTTGCAGACATGAAAGGGAAAACATACATTCATGAGTTAACCGCTTTGTGCAATATAAGATGTGGTAGTAAGGACTGGAGATATCTTGTAAAATCTCGAATCTTTAGGCGTTGGGTTTCCTATGTATAAAGCAACTACTTTTATGACTTTTGGGAAGTGAAATGGCATTTGTTCCTCTGGCAGTTTAATCCCTTGCATGTTTACTTAGAAGGAAGACCTTCTAGTATCAGTTGGGTGCTCTCTCAAGTAAGTACAGATGGGATACCAGCATTAAGGGCACTCCCCCCCCAAAAAAAAGACTCTGATAGCCTTATTTCCATCTCCAGAGAAGAAGGGGAGCAATCACTTACAGCAGGGGAAGAAGGAGGAGGAGGGGGGGAGGAATGTTGTTTGTAGGCAAGAAGATATTTTCTTTGTCACATCTCTCAGCCTCCCTCCCCCCCCCTCTGATATGCAGGAATTTGGCCTTCAAGGCTAAAATTCATTTGCAAATTGAGGAAGGGAGGGAGGGAGGGAAGCTGGGAAGCAAACAGAGAAAACAGGATGATCCATAAAAACAGTTGGGATTCATTCTGAACCAGACAGTTGAGCCATCTCATGGCCAGATGTGCATGGTCTTTCCCCTTAGTTTTCAGTGGGATGTTTGCCTATAATACTTCCCAAGGTGAACAGAAGCACAGTCATGGCGATAGAATGGAAAACTGTGTAGCTTATAGGAGTGGTGCAAGGAAAGGCTGCAAATGATTTACCCTTGGAGTCTCTGCATGTTTACTCTGAAGTAACTCCTAAGAAAATGGAAGGGGGAATATATGAGGTTTCCCCAACCTACTGTCTTTTAGATGATTGACTGTCAACTCCTATGATGGAGGTACACCTCAAGAAAGCACCATAATGAGAATGGCCACCTTATATCTAGTTTGCCAGCACACCAATCATAATTACATTTATTGAGAAAGTTTGTTTGAACCCTTCCTGAGCGTAGACAAATTCTGAAACAGCAAAGGACAGAACAAGACAGGATTTGATTTAGTCATTGCCCAAATCACATGTACATAAATCCAGATGAATTTGATGAGATAGGACACAAATTTTTAATGGCTCTCTTATAGCTGGGGAATCACTTCATTGCTCCAACATACTATTCTAAATCTAGAAGTTCCCACAACAATCCCAAGAGAGCCTAATAAATTTATAGTTTTCCCAGATTATCTAAATTTTGCACTTGGGGCTTCACACAAACCCCATCCGATATTTGCAGGGATTTGCTGCAAATGTATTTGGAAGCATCTAGACAACTTGGCCTGATTTAAAATAAATAGGATTATATCGGATTAGTTTTTTGATAGGAGAATGCCAGAAAATCCTAGGGTAAACTGTGGACTGTTACAAAAAGTTGCAAAAACATTCTGGAAGAAGGCCATGCCAAATTGCTAATGTGTTGTGGACAAAATCTGTCTGAAGTTACAAGGAACTGTCTTCAACTTGAAGGAGACTTTACCTTTCTTGGTGAATTAGGCTGGATTTACACATTGTGCTAAGCCAGGAATTTGGTTGATAAGCCCCGTGGCTTTACCTTATGTGTGAAGCAGCCACTGATTTCCCTCAGAACATAGCAACTTTCTTACCTAAGCTAAAATGTGAACCCAGATTTCCTACATTTAGGCTTAATATCAGATGAAAGAAACAAGCATGGATGACCATTTCTGTAGTTTTAAAAGAAGTATGGCCACAAAATAAATCCATATATTGGAAAGGGTTGGTCAAGTCTGTTTAAGACAGAAGGGTCAGATTTAGTGCAAAAATCAGAAAATTCAATATGTGTATGCATATGTCCCTAGTTTAAGGTAGTGTCAGAGAATATTATTTCAGGTGGGGAACAGGGGAGGGTTAAAAGTTCCCAGGATCAATCTCTTTATCAGCCATAAACTTATTAACTGCATAAAGAGTCTCCCAGATGATTCACATGAGGTGGGATATTTTTAGTTAAATATTTATCTCTTGCCTTTTAGTTTTCTAAGCATCCCAGTTGCAAGCAGGATTTTCTGAATCTTGATATATTCATTATTTGAAGGATTATCTGCTCTGCTCTGAGTACATTTGAAACTTTCAACCAGGTTTGGATATTAACATACATACATACATACATACACACATACATACACACATACATAGATACATACATACATACATGCTGTTTCCACTAAGTAACTGCATTTTTTAAAAAAGAAAAATCATGTGCACCTGGGCCATCACTGTTTCTTAGGTCTTTCTTCCTTTTTCTCTAGAGACTTGCCAACTATGAAGAATTATGAATACTTTCCACATGTACTCTATTACTTCATAAAATCAGTACTACCATTGTAGGCCAGTTAAGCCTTCAGGATGTCACAAGGCTCTTAATTTGAATCCTTGAGGATCTTCTTGTAGAAGGATCTTCGCTTCATCCTTATTTTTGGCAGACTGATCAAGGTAGGTCCTCATCTCTCTCTCTCTCTCTCTCTCTCCCCCCAGCTCATTTTAGGGCTATGTGTTTGTGTGTGTTGGGAAGATTGAAGAGGGTGCCATTTCTGTTTCTGGGTGGGTGGGAGTTGTGAAAGTCTTCTTGGAGGGGCTGCAGGCAAGTCTGCCCATCACTGTCTCACACCGCCTGTGGTTCTCGGTGGGAATTGGGCTCCTACGGCCATGAATATCAAAGGGCAATGGGAGGGGAAGGAGGTAGACCATTGTGTAGGGAGGGGGAAGTGGGAGCTTTCGAACCCCTGCTTGCTTCTCATTAACATTCAGATTAGATCAGAAGAGCCAATTAGTGTTGATGAAAGGCTGGGTTGGGGGTAGGGGAAAGAGGATGCAAGGAGGGGGAAAATTCCTGCCACATCTTGCTTTCCACCCAACCAACTCCAATTGGATACAGTCTGGGCTCCATCATTTCATACAAGGGAGCGTCTTGAAAATCCCACCTTGGAAGTTTCAGAGCACCTGGTGACCAATGTTGGAAGGGTTGGTCTGTGGTAGCCAAAACCAGCAAAGATTCTTTAAAATCAAAAGAGTCCCTGTAGCAGAGGTAACACCATGTATTAAGAGAAGGAAACTTGCCGGAGCTTTGAGGTCTGAACAATGTGACTAGATCGTCTGTCCTATTACCATCCAGGTGATATGGATGAGTCCATATCAATTAAGAAGAGAGTTATGCAGGATTACAGTTTCCAAGATTTGGGGGGGGGACTATTTTGGAGAAATAATCCTTTAAAATGGGAGGAAGGCAGAATATGTTGTTTCTTGATATGTTAACAGTTTCCAAATCTCGATTTGTTCCAAGTCCCTAGAACTCTATGAGGAGGTAGAACACAAGTGTTTTAATAATAATAATAATAATAATAATAATAATAATAATAATAATAATAATAATAATAATAATAATAATAATAATAATAATAATTATTATTATTATTATTATTATTATTATTATTATTATTATTATTATTATTATTATTATTATTATTATTGGATTTTTATCCTACCTTTTTATACACACACATATAGCTCAAGGCAGTGAACAAAGAGAGAAGCAACCTAGAACTAAGCAGAAATTTCCTGACAGTGAGAACAATTAATCATTGGAACAACCTGCCTCCAGAAGTTGTGAATGCTCCAACACTGGAAGTTTTAAAGAAGAAATTGGCAGCCATTTGTTTGAAATGGTATAGGGTTTCCTGCCTGAGCAGGGGGTTAGACTAGATGACCTCCAAGGTCCCTTCCAACTTTATTATTAATGTTGTTATTATTATTGCTGTTGTTATCTTAATACTCATTCCCCCTCCTCCTTTCCCCACAACAGCAATCTTGTGAGGAGGGTTGGGCCAAGAGAGAGGGACTGATTCAAAGTCACCAAGCTAGATTTCATGGCTTTCATGCCCAAGGGAGGCCAAGAACTCACCATGTCCTGGTTTCTAGGTCAGGACCTTCATCACCACACCAAGCTGGCTCACCTTTCCCAGCATGATCAAAGCTTAGGGAATGCTGCTGATTACTTTATCAAAATATGGAAAAATATGCCTCTCTCTTTCAAAACATATCACTTCAGGGCTAAATCCTTGTAACCCAGGTTTTGTGGATGCTCCATCACTGGAGGTTTTTAAGAAGATATTGGACAACCATTTGTCTGAAGCAGTATAGGGTCTCATGCTTGAGTAGGGGATTAGACTAGAACAGGGGTAGGCAACCTCGGCTCTTTCATGACTCATGGACTACAACTCCCAGAATTCCTGAGCCATCATAGCATAGCATAGCTGGCTCAGGAATTCTGGGAGTTGAAGTCCATGAGTCATAAAAGAGCCGAGGTTGCCTACCCCTGGACTAGAAGATCTCAAAGGTGTCTTCCAACTCTGTTATTCTGTTATTCTTTTCAGGGATATTGTATGATACTTCAGTTTGGTATAATTCTTAGATTACTAGATTAAGAAACTCACTGGATGGTGGGTACACTTGTGCTTTTGGGCTGCAAAGCTCCAACATGCAGCTAGATGGAGGCAAAGGGATACATTTCAATTTTTGCCATCACTTTCTGGAGTTTTGCAGCCTTCATATGGCAACACTAGGGATTGTCCTATCGTTAGGCCCACAATTATCCTGAGGATAAAGTTGGAGTGGAGCGTCATGTGTTCCACCTCAGGTCACAGAAAGAAATGAGAATGTGTCAGAAAGTGTATTTATGTGAAGATGTTTTCTCTGTGGAATAGGCAGTGGATCTGACCATTATTTTGTCAAGGTGTCTTCCCTTTCCAACACTTTCAACAGGTTAAGGAAAACATAAATCCAACACACTTTTGCATCACAAAGTCAAAGTGGACAATTAGAGCAGCTTCCTTGCAATCATTTGCTTTCAATTACCAGGAGTTGATTGCGTTCTTTGAGGACATGTCATGTGAGGAGAGGAGAAGCAGATGGATATGAGCAAAAGTTGCATGTTATTTTCCTTTGCTTCATTTATTGGTGTTTGGCAAATTGTCACAAAATACAGCTCTCAAAATCATCCTCTAGTCCCATTAACTTCATTTTGATAAGAGATTGATGCAATTGGAGAATGTTTTTGAACAACAAAAGATTTAGATTTACAGTAGAGTATCCCTTTCTTCCCAGGTATGGAAAGTCTGGAAGGTTGAATCAACTAAAGAATCTTACAGGTTTTTTAAAAGGAAATAACTGATAATAGCAACGCTAGGTTACACAAACTCTTTCCTATGAAGAAGGCCAGTGCTCATATTTGCTATCAGAGATGATTGTATATACATTTCCCATGTTTAAAACTGATTTAGGTGCTTATATGCTGTGAGAGATACTATAGCAAGGAAGTAAAGGCCACAAGTTTCAGTGCTTTAGAGAACGTAGCTGAATTTGCCAGAATGGGACAGCTTGGGAAGACAGGCTAAATCCCATAATTCATTTTCAAGAAGAAAAGCCAAAAAAGGGTTTGTAATGATGCTGCCAATGAGTTCATTAATGACATAAACTGGAAGACATAATGCAGCTCTGAAGAATTTTATAAACATAAAAAAATAAACTGACATTTTAAAGGAAAATTAACAATCAATTTCAGCCTGCAGTAATGTTTCGTTTCTTCAGAAGCCAAAATAATGGTAATATCTCTACCATCATTAAAACTAAGAGGGATTTTGCTTCTCGTACATGGATTTTATTTTAACAAAAGGAAGAGCGAGGAGCATAGGAACACAACCTGAACAATGCTCTGAACAATACTAGCAAAACTTTCAATTATTTTGCAATTATTTTGACAAATTATCATCCAGTAAAGTGGAGAATGAGAAGGGAAAAAAATCAAGCAAAGGCAGGATCCATCTTTTCTTTGATAGAATTGCTACTAGGTAATTTACAAAACAACAACAACAATAACACTTATCCAATCATTTTGTTTTGCATTTTTAATTAAAAGCTTCAGCTGTTTATTTCAACTACCTGGAGATCTTTTGTTAAGGCTCAGTGTGCTTTAAAAATTGACTCTATGCAATCGGAAGTAATCAACCATGACTTCAGCACCACTTTTTCCTATCTATGCAGAGGATTGCAATGGCAATAGCCCATAAATTTAATTGTGAGGTTAGTTTTTTTGGTTCTGTTTTGAATGCCTTTTTTTAAGTGGATCTGTTTTGAATATGTGCAGTTTATGATGAATTTTCAGCCCAGGTGTTATCTCCTATGGGTGTATAAATAGAAAAATGGATACATATCCCAAGGGCATGGATGTTCTTTGGTCCTGATCTCCCAATCCTCAGGATTGGATGGCAACTCTCCTGAGGAATAAGGCTGCCTAGATTGGATGGGAAGTCACTGGCTTAACTACCCTGCTTGGTAATGGATAGTGCTCTTATTCACTTTATGTTGGGGCATTGGGCAATGTAAGTTTAGTTCATGAAATGTGGTAAGTCTGAATAAACAGAGGGCATCTTTAGTTAGACTCCAGTCTCAGGGAGCTTCCTAAGGCTTCTTTCCAAGGCTTCTTTCCAAATCCATTGGTCAAAATCCTATCTCTGAATAGAATGTACATGGGATTGGATTCTTAAGGTGAAGTGTTTGCAAGGATAAGCTACCATGAATTTATCTGAACCAAGCTACCCTTCCTTTCTCCAACTGATGCAACAGTTGAAAGCTTTCCAACACTGTTTTCTAGCTTGGAATCAGAGTTCTGATCAATCTTCACATTTGCACTTTGAGGTTTTTGGTCGGCCTTAATAAGGTAGTTCTTCTATGGGTAAGCTTTCTTTCTTTCTTTCTTTCTTTCTTTCTTTCTTTCTTTCTTTCTTTCTTTCATTTATTTATTTGTTACATATCTCATTTTGAAGGGACTCTAGGTGACTTATAGGATTAAGTATATATTTAACATTTTTTCAGCTCCCCAAATAATAATAAAAACCAAGCATCCTTAGAATTATCTGATCTTGTATTTTAGTGCATGTCAGCTGCTTTGCAACAACAGTATAAAGATATTATTAAAATAATAGAAAACCACATAGGCAGTATAAAATAGTAGTGATTTTATGCTGGGTCTTAGAGATTTAAGAGTAGTGCAATTCCTGGAGAAGAGAATGATCTGTTTGAACTGAACAATGTTTAGCTTACCCAATTTGGCATTTTAAGAATATAAGATGGTAAAATATACTTTTTGTTGCCATTTTCTATTTTGTGAGGTTGATTATAAAGATGGGTTGGATCCAAACTTAATCTTACTAAGAAGAAGTTCAGAAGAGTCAGGGATTATTTTAGTCTATCTAATCTACTCTTAAATATTATCAAGTCTGAATAAATAATTACAGGATGTTCCTGTACATGAGGTGGGAAATAAATAATAAATACATATTTAGTAGGTTTAGATTATTACCACAATTAGATTTCTAAAATATCTGCACTCAATTGTTTGTTTTTAACTGCAGAATGACTGAAGGTTGATCATTATTGTTGCGTGTTTCTTCCAGAAAAAATATATCTGGGTAGCAGAAGTTCAGGTTATTATCCTATCCAGTCATATTTTATTTTCATTTATTATACCCATTTTGAGGAAAACTGACTCTCAAGGTTTCTGAGACAGGCTGTGCCCCAAGGGTTGGACTACAGCTCTCATCATCCATATCCATCTACACTGGTTGACTGTTTGATGGGAGTTCAACATTCTGGTGAGCACTTAGTTGAGGAAAATGAACAGAAACTCTGTGTGTTCATTTAAAAATAAAATAAAATATGAAGATTCACATATTGGGTTAAAAATAAAAATCAAAAAGCATTCTAAATGTGTAAGACCCTGTAGCAAATTAAATTCTCCAAAGAACCATCCTTCTTCTATTTCTGATCTTGCATGCCATATTTCGCAGGTCTCTTCACATCAGGGGTTGATAATCTGTGTTTTCTGCAAAGTGTTTCTCCATTTATCCAGTACTCTGTGGAGGGCAGCTTTCATGTCTGCATTCCTTAGCCAGGGGTCTTCAAACTCGGCCCTTTTATGACTCATGGACTTCAACTCCCAGAATTCCTCAGCCAGGCACACTGGCTGAGGAATTCTGGGAGTTGAAGTCCATGAGTCATAAAAGGGCCAAGTTTGAAGACCTCTGCCTTAGGCTACTGTATATATGAAGGGGTTGAGCATGGGGGTGACCACAGTGTACATAACTGTGGCTACCTTGTCCCTGTCCCCAGAATAGGAAGAGAGGGGCCGGAAATAGACCCCAATTGCAGAACCATAGAAGAGGGTCACAACAATCAGGTGAGAAGCACAGGTTTGGAAGGCCTTGCTCCGACCTTGGCCAGAAGGCACCCGAAGCACAACTTGGACAATGCGAACGTAGGAGACAAGGATGAGAATGAAGTTGCCAATACTAATGGTTCCTCCTTCAAAGAAACTCAACATTTCACTGAGGCTCTTATCAGAGCAGGCCATCACCACTAAAGGGTGGAAGTCACAAAAGAAATGAGGTATCTCACGGCGATCACAGAAAGAAAACCTGGACATCAAGACAGTATGGAAGAGGGCGTGAAGGTGGGCCAGCAACCATGCCACAAATACCATGATATGACACTGCAATGGTGTCATCAGCACAGGGTAGCGCAATGGCAGGCAGATGGCCATAAAGCGATCCAATGCCATGGCACCCAGCAGGAAGTTTTCAGTGATAACAAAGGCCAGAAAGAGATACATCTGGATCATGCAGTTAGTGAAAGCGATGTTCTTGCAGCCTGTACGAAGATTGTGCAGCATCTTGGGAACAGTAGTTGAGGTGAAGCAGACATCCACAAAGGAGAGGTGACTGAGAAAGAAATACATTGGTGCATGGAGGAGCCGGTCATCAGAGCGGATCAAAAAAATGATCAGCAGGTTCCCGGTCACATTGAGCAGGTAGAGAATGAGGAAGATAACAAAAAGGAAGTGCTCCTTTTCTGGCTGAGTGGATAAGCCAAGCAGGAGAAAGTCAGGGTGGCTGGTGTTGTAATTTTCACTATCCATGGATCTGAGTTTAAACAGAGAAAATCAATTGAATGCTAGGAGCAGCAAGACTACTGGTAGCAGTACAGTATCCTTCCCCAGGACTTCTTTTGGCATCAGTTAACCACCGTGGGATATTTGGCTGGTGAACTTTCTGTTCATTTTTACATTCCAGTGTGTAGCACAATAGCAACCACAGGCAAACAGATGTGGGCTGCAAAAATCCAGAAGGCCATCGGATGGCAAAAAGAGATATACAGAAAATTATAACTCTTTGCCATCATTTAGTGATTATCCAGTTTTGTAGCCCAGATTTGTTAACCCTAAAGAAAAAAACTGTGAATATGTAACACCTCAGAGATGTTATGTACAACATTCTGAATGTGATGGGATGGGATGGGATGGGATGGAATAGAATAATAGAATAGAATAGAATAGAATAGAATAGAATAGAATAGAATAGAATAGAATAGAATAGAATAGAATGTTTATTGATCTAATTGTTCAATTATATCAAAAGTATAAAACTAATACATATATACAAGTAGATACAAAGAAAATAATAGAACATATTTACAGTAAATCGTCACCCTTACAGTTAACCCCAATCTGATCTCTTTGAAATGGTCTTTGAAATAAAGAGTGCAGTCCTATTAGTGATATGCAGGCTCCTTCCCAGCAAATACGTAAGTAAGACAGTTCCTTCTGAATTGAAGATTAATTCAGATATTAGCTACCTTACACAGTTAGCCTTCAGAATTCACTTTGATATCGTAATTTCTTCTTACATTGGATTGATGTGGTCCTGACTTTAAGTCTATTGTTTTTTTCTCAACCTATAAATATATCAATGAACAATAGTTTACCAAAGACAAAAGTAATGTTAAAAATCTAGGCATGTTTTATAAATTCAAAATGTTAATGTTGATATATCTAGCCATTTACACAATCACTTTTACACCTCTTTTCATTTAGATAGTTGTCTGTATATATTTTTCTAATTCTAGTTATTCTAATTACTCATGCCTAACTATCACACCACCGGAAAAGGGCAATAAGGCTTCGATTCTACATATAAGGATTTTATACAGGTAGTCCTCGACTGACGACCACAACTGAGCCCAGAATTTATGTTGCTAAGTGAGAAATTGGTTAAGTGAGTTTTTCCCCATTTTACAAGTTTTCTTGCCACATTCGCTAAGTGAATCACTGCAGGTGTTCAATGAGTAACACAGTTGTTAAGTGAATCCTGCTTCCCCACTGACTTTGCTTGCCAGAAGGTTACAAGAGGGGAGGGATCGCATGATCCTGGGAGATTGCAACCATCATAAATGTGAGTCAATTGTCTAGCCTCTGAGTGTAAATCACGTGACCCTGGGGATGCTGCAACGGTCATTAAGTGTGAAAAATGGTCAAAAGTCACTTTTTTCAGTGCCATTGTAACTTTGAATGGTCACTAAGTGAACTGTTGTAACTCTATACGCCTTCTAGATCAGGGGTCCCCAATCCCCAGTCCATGGACTGGTAACAAGGCTGCAACATGCCAGCAACTGGTCTGCACAAACAAGCAAAGCCTCATCTGTGGGATGCAGGTAGCACACAAAAGCATGCACTCTCTGGTCTGTGGAAAAACCTCTCTCCATGGAACTGGTCCCTGGTACCGAAGAGGTTGGGGACCTCTGTTCTAGATGTTTGATCTGCAATCATTAACAATTCCAGGTAGTAGTACTGATGGTCAATAATTATGGAGTTGCATTTGCCAATCTCTGGGAAAAAATAATTTCTGTTTAGGTCAATTCAGGGGTTCTTAGAATACCAATACTCCAGAAGATAGGCTTAAGATACAGAAGGATCTGGACAGACTCGAACACTGGGCACTATCTAACAAAATGAAATTCAATGGTGAAAAAAGTAAGGTTCTACACTTAGGCAGGAAAAATCAAATGCATAGGTATAGTATAGGTGGTACCTTGCTCAATAGTAGTAACTGTGAGAGGGATCTTGGAGTCTTAGTAGACAATCACTTCAATATGAGCCAGCAGTGTGCTGCAGCTGCCAAAAAAGCCAACACAGTGCTAGGCTGCATTAACAGAGGGATAGAATCAAGATCAAGTGAAGTACTAATACCACTCTACAATGCTTTGGTAAGGCCACACCTGGAATACTGCATCCAGTTTTGGTCACCACGATGTAAAAAAGATGTCGAGACTCTAGAAAGGGTACAGAGAAGAGCAACAAAGATGATTAGGGGTCTGGAGGCTAAAACATATAGGGAACGGTTGCTGGAATTGGGTATGTGTAGTTTAATGAAGAGAAGGGTGAGGGGTGACATGATAGCAGTGTTCCAATATCTCAGGGGCTGCCACAAAGAAGAGGGAGCCAAGCTATTCTCCAAAGCACCTGAAAGCAGGACAAGAAGCAACGGATGGAAACTAGTCAAGGAGAGAAGCAACCTAGAACTAAGGAGAAACTTCCTGACAGTTAGAACAATTAACCAGTGGAACAACCTGCCTCCAGAGGTGGTGAATGCTCCAACACTGGAGGTTTTTAAGAAGAGACTGGACAGCCATTTGCCTGAAATGTTATAAGGTTTCCTGCCTGAGCAGGGGATTGGACTAGATGCCCTCCAAGGTCCCTTCCAACTTTATTATTATTATTATTATTATTATTATTATTATTATTATTATTATTATTATTATTATTATTATTATTATTATTATTACCTTTCTACAGAATTTCACTATAATGCTGCACTCTTCTAAGACATGCACAAAATTGCTCTATTTTATGACCAAGAGGTGCCTGGAACAGTGGAATCCTTAGCGCTTTTGTTTTCCAAGATGTTAGGAAGGAACAAAGGATATTTATCCCTATTCTTATCTTTTTCAATTTCACATAGAAAAAAAAGTATCTAGGAATGAGTAAAAAAGTTTAAAGAGGAAAATGGCTGGAATGTGTTAAACAATCAATTTGTTTTGATATCGTTCTGCTCTGATCAGATTTGCAGTTTTCTTTAAGGAAAAAAGGAGAAAAGGGGCATATTTGTGAGTTAAAAACCAGTTTGAATCCCCAACAGGTTTATTGGCTTCCAGTCTTTCATGGATCCTTGTTTTTGTGGATGAAGCTTAAGGGAGAATAGATTTTCAATCTTTACAGAATTTTGGCCCATTTTGCTGTCCAAGATTAAAAGAGCTCCTTTGGATCTTACAGTATTTATTTATTTATTTTAAAAAACAATTAGACAAAAATTATTGTATGTATGTAATTCAGTGGCAGTAAATGATCTATGAAGGAAACTTCAGGTTTAAAAAAAAAACGAAAACAAACTCTTGGTTCTGAATATTAGATGGGAGGGACAAAAACGACGTCATAAAGACTTGGAGGTTTCTGACCTGCTGAAGTGCATGGTACATCAAACAGGGAGGGAATTCGGTGAGATAATAAGTATATTGATGAAACAGGTTGGTTTGATAGCAAAGTTTATGCCGTGGTGGGATTCAGCCAGTTTGCACCACTTCGGCAGAACCGGTAGCTGGTTGCCCAGGCCCAGAATGGACTTCCGGAAGTGGCATCCACACAGAGAACCGATTGTTCACATAGTTGAATCCCACCATTGAGTATAGGTAATTGGAAAGATGAGGAAAGAAAGGGCTACAGGGCAATGGGGGGCATTTCAAATGGTCTAATCAAAGTATAACCTGATTAATCAAAGTGTAACAATTCCTCATATTGATTTAGCTTGTAGACTGTCAGCTGCTTTTACCTATTGCGAGATTGAGATTTTATTACTTTCAATTAGATTTTATTGGTAATCACTTCTGAAGTTTTGGGAAGGAAGGAAGGAAGGAAGGAAGGAAGGAAGGAAGGAAGGAAGGAGGGAGGGAGGGAAGGATCTGAATATCCTCCACCCCAGTATAAGCATTCTTAAAATACAGTTATAGAAATATGTTAATATCTTTACAAAGAAGTACTTCAAAGAAATCACTCACCATCAGGATAATGAATCATCTAAGGTTAATAGTGTAAAAAAGAGGGAAAGGGAAATTTATCAAATCCCTCTTTCAATTATTTGAAAAACAAAGTTAAAAGATCCCACACTTTCTTTCTAATTTACTATTTAATTTCCCTGGGATCCCTTGCTCACCAGGTCTTGCTTACCAAGTCTTGGAGTTCTTGTAATTCTAGAGGAAGGGCATCTAAGAGGTTGCTGCCACTGCTTTTACTTCAAGCTTTGTATCAAATTCAGGCAATGTGTGGAAGCCTCCGTAGGAAACAGAGAGCGTAAGAAGAATGATTATATGCAGGAGCTCATTATGCAGGTAAAATTAAGGCAGAGGACAGAGGCATAGAACCCTACAGGCACTTTAGAAGGTATGTCACCTGGGGACTTGTTAACAAAATAAGCTACCATGGGTGAAATCTTGCTTCTCCAGATCCTACACGTAATTCTCACTGAGTGGACTGTCTATTTAATCATTTTCTTTACATAAAACCTTTCAAAAGAGGAATAGCATTGTTCACATTAGTATGAGATCTTTATTAGGCCAGTCCTCCAATCAAACCCATTGAAGATCACAAAATAAGTATGCCATCTTTTCTGGTGAGGTTGAGTTTGTTGATAAGAGGCTTTCCTTCTTGACATTTTTGACATGGACATTTTTTATGGCCAACACTACCACAGTCAACACTTTTTGGCCTCCTTATACTATAGCTTTTACAGCCAGCTCATAACACAGCTGTGATGGAATTGCTTGCTCACATTTTTTCTAATTTACGTTCCATAATTTCTTTTCTGGAACAGGACAATTCTGAAGGCCTCACTTTTTCAAAGAAATAATTCCTGTCATCCCAATAATTCCTGTGAGGAGGAAGAATTAAGAGATACATAATTTACAGAGGTTTTGGAGCAATGAGAAAAATCAACCCCCTCCAAAAGAAATTATAGAGAAAATTCCAATTCATGCAAATACTGATTTTTCAATATTCTTTATTGATATGAAGAGATTGTTACTTAAAAAAAACACAACTTGTTTTTATATAAAAGTGTAACACAATTTTACATCTAACAAAAAGCATAAAGGTATGTTATTATATACCTACCTGCAGAATTTTGTGCTTTATTTTTACTTTGTTGTATCTTTCCCATCGTTTTTTCTGTAACATTTTACTTTTCCGTTTCCTAACAATGCTTAATAAAAAAAGAAAACGTATGTTGATATGAAAAATATATTTCTAAGGCAATGTATGATTGTATTGACTTAATATATTTTAATGTTCTAAAATATTTATTGTATGGGGCGGGAAGTTATTCATTTTTCATTTTCAAGAGAAGCAGGCAGGCAAATTATGTATACTGAAAAAAACATCAATATTGGAGTAAAATAAAGTTATACATTCTAGATTTGATCTTCGATTGTATTAAATAGAAAGCATGATTTTAAAGGAAATGCTGGGAAAAGGGGAGAACCCCCCCCCACAATACATGTTTCCTGCAAGAAAAATGGTCTAATTTTCTGATTCTGCAGTACCACAACAGCAATTTTGACAAGTTATGATTTTTAATTGTTATCAGATTATAATTTTCATGGATTTCTAAAAAACTAAAGGTTGCATGCCTCCCTAACCATTTTTATTTCCCTGTTTGGCAAGTGAATATTTCCAAACACATAAAACATTTATTTATTACTTAAAAATAAAATATTTACTACTTCATAACTTTTTCTCCCATAGTCTTTCCAATTATTATTATTATTATTATTATTATTATTATTATTATTATTATTATTATTATTATTATTATTGTTGTTGTTGTTGTTGTTGTTGTTGTTGTTATTGTTATTATTTCCAATTATTGAAAGAAAAATGTATGTAGGGGAAGGAGGGCACTTTTTTCTTAAAAATTTCAGGGTCCCCCCCCAAAGGCTTTCATATCTCCAGGCGAGAACAAAAGAGGTGGAGCCTAAGAGGAAGTTGCTGCCAGGCATTGGGGTGACCCTTTTGATAAGATAACATGTCTAATTACAACATAGCAGCTAATTAGATTAAGATTTGGGTGAGGTAGAAAGATTCAGAGGTGCCTTCCAATGCAATGTAAGGGTGCGGAGAAAATAACGTTTAGGTGTCATATTTTCTACAATATGTTTAATGTGGTTAATTTTGGATCTCATGTCCAGTGCACTGAGCTCTTAGAAACATCCTCCAGAAGAGGTTGCTTGCAGAACGAGATTTAGGAGAAATCTGTTGAGAGAAGATTGCTGGAAAATAATCCACAGAGATGAGAAAGGGTGCAGAAGACAGTCTATTCACGTTAGCTCAACATGGGCTTGCCAGAGGAGACTTATTTTCAAACACTGAGGAAGTGCCCCATCCTCACTGTTATATCAGTGGCTGCATTTTCCTTCATAATCTCTTTGGGGATGGGTCATTCCTTATTTGGAGATGAAAAGTGTCAATTTCTACAATTTCAGGGTCAGGTCTATTCAGAGTCTCCAGGCCTTAGTTTGGGGTTGTCTTCCTATCTGTCTTCCCTAGTTTTTCTCCTTTGGCCTTATCTTCCTGACAATGTTGCTTGCCATTCAGAAGTAAATGAAGCCAAATAAAGGAGGGAATGCCTGATGCTTTTAGGAAGGAAAGGAATTCAGTTGTGGTGGGACTGGGAAGGAAGAAGACAATTAGTGAAGACAATTAGTCTAGGGAAGGAGATGTGACAACAGAATTTACCAACCCAGAGCAAATTATTCATTAATATTAGGCTATCAATATTATTTATGTCATTAAAACATTTCTATACTGCCCTTCATTGAGGGTCAAATATAATAAAAAATCTCAATAATAAAAAAGGCAGAAAATGCATAAAACAGCGTTCATCTCAGAGAGCTAATGATAAAACAGCTTAAAGTTCCTGGGCAAATTTGCTAACTGGAGGGATGTGAATAAGCAGTTACAGACACACAAGGTTGGGTAGATGATATCACAAAGAGTCACAAGTGGCTAAACAACTTAAGAACAGCCCAGAACAAAACCCCCAACCACACTGGTTTCCGATGATGTCTAAACATTATTTTCTCTGCATTTGGACAAGGTTTATTCTCCACTCTGTTTTCCCACTATACTAGCAGCTAACAGTGTTCCCATCCCTTCTCCCCAAGACATTTTATAAAGGAAAAATGATCAGAAATGGAGGGGGGGGAGTTAGGAGGGAGAGAGAAAGAAGAAAATTGAGAATGAGAGCAAGGAAGAGAAAATAGCAGAAAGAAAAGAAAAAAACCTGGGACAAATGAAGGGAAAAATAAAGACAACAAGAAACATTGTCTGGCTTTAAAAGAAGTTTGGGGATCCTTGCATTTTCCAAAATTGTTCTGGACATTAAATTGCTTTCCCACCATAGTTGGCATTGAGACCTTATACAAAAAAGGTATAATTTATGACCTCACGTAATATTATAGTAACTAGGCCTCAGACTTTGCACTAATAAAATGTTTCTTCTAACATACCCCAAAGGTTCAGGAGTAGTTTTTATATGCTAAAGATTGATAAAAACGACATAGAAAATGGCTGCTCAAATAGTTGAGAATTAATACACTTTTTGTAATGCTGTCTGGAATAAAATCCAAGACATGAATTGAAGACTTTGTGCTTTTCTTATCTAACAGCCAACATTTGTAGCCTGTTGAGGCCAGAGACCTTATCTCTTGTTGGGTTCACATGCTAAGTCAGAATTGATTTGCTTTTAGCGTAAGGTGTTCAGTGAACTCAGTCATTATAGTTTACAAAATCACTGTTTACAGCTTCTTGTGGCTTATTTCACTCTGGATAAATAATGGTTTAGTGCAATGCATGGACCTCAACTTTAATCTTCACAATCTTAACTATAAAATATAAAAATGATTTCTCTGAATTATTCATGATATATATGTCTTCCCACATACAGTTTCTTCCAGTGTGTAAAATTGGCAACGCACAAGGCAATTGCCTCTGACCTCTGACAGATACCATACAGTACCTCTTTTCAATTGGTGGAAACTTGCAATTCCAGTTAAAAGAAGTAGGAAGTAGATCCCGTCAGCTTGCTTATCCATAATAGGGATCTCTCTGTGTTATGGGCATATAATTATGAAGAGAAAGGAAAGAACATTTGGAAGTTGGATTTCAGAAGAAAGAAATGAGCAATATTGTGAAAATGGCACTTATGTTCAAAGAAAGGACTGGAAAAGTCTCAGCTCCAAGGGAATGGGTAGGAAGTGCTCTTACTCCTTTCAGATTTTCCAAGACTGAGGAAAGAGGTGTGTGTATGTGTATGTTTGTGTTTGTGTGTGTGAAGAACACACGTTAGCATTTTGCACGGGGCTTCAGAATGCTTCAACCAATCCTGCCCTTGAGAAACCTGCTATGAATCCTTTTAAGCAGAGCATTTCACAATAACCCAGCCCAGGATGAGCGATTTGGTGCATGTGTGGTCTGTTTCAAAGAAAAGGAGGAACTGCTTGAGACTTCCACAGAAATCCCAATTCTCTGAGTCTGACTCAGTGAGAAGTGTAAGTTCTCCCCCTGCTGTCTTGTCTTTGAAACCATCTGTCCTTCAGAGCTCATTCTCTCCCCCAGCAAAAAAACCCAAACCAACCAACCAACCAAACAAACAAAAAACAAAAACAAAAAACCCCCCAGACCAGAATCCATCCACTATCAGAGGGATGTTAGTTCCAGCATTGTTGTTTGGGCATAGAGCAGGGGTCTTCAAACTCGGCCCTTTTATGACTCATGGACTTCAACTCCCAGAATTCCTCGGCTACCGTGCCTGGCTGAGGAATTCTGGGAGTTGAAGTCCATGTGTCATAAAAGGGCCGAGTTTGAAGACCCCTGGCATAGAGGATGGCTATACTTAGCCAACCTTGAGTGATGAAAAGTTAAACAGGCTTGAGCCTGAGAAGTACTTGGGTGAGAGACTACCAGGAATTTAGGGGTTGGTTTGGAAGGCTGAGTGAGCCAGTTTGGTGTAGTGATTAAGGAATTAGACTAGAAATGAGGAGACTGAGTCCCCTTAGGCCCCCAAACCACCCACTTTCTCTCAGCCCTGGGAAGGAGGCAATGGCAAACCACTTCAAGATCTTTCCAAAAAAAACTTAGAGACTTGTCCAAGCATCCCCAGGAGTCAAAGATTCCTACACACATATACTCTGGAAAGTTGGGAAACCAGGAGAAAATAATGGCAAACTACTTCTACTGTCAAATACTGTCAGTTGCATGCAAATCTGAGTAGACTTAATATTTTCTTTTGTTTGCTTTCAATAGCATTACACTCTTCCTGGAATCTTTATCTACTGCCACCTTTCTGAGTGAGTCAGGATCCCAGAAGACCTTGATAACTCTTTGACCAGTTTCTTGCAACCCAGGGTCCTCTCTAAGTGTGGGATCTCTCCTGTTATAGCAGATGAAGACTGCTTTATCTTGAGGACATGAGCCAGTGGTTAGAACACAGTATTGCAGGCTAACTCTGCTCACATTGTCAGGAGTTCGATTCCTTCGATCCTGACCGGCTCAAGGTTGACTCAGCCTTCCATCCTTCCGAGGACCCAGATTTTGGGGGCCAATATGCTCAGTTTGTAAACCGCTTAGAGAGGGCTGAAAAGCACTCTGAAGCGGTATATAAGTCTGCTATTTCTAGTGCTATTGAAGAAGCCACCTTAGTCTGAGGGAAACAACTCCTGTTGCAAATTCTTTCCTCAGCAAGTGGCAGCACCTGGTTGGCCTTGTGGGCTTTGCCTTGTCCTTGCATGGGAGACATCTGGGGAACAACAGGGATATAGGCTAGATGGGAAGTCAACTTTCAGGAACAAGACAATGGGCATGAACTTACCAGGAACTGTATTCTTATTTACTTATTTATTTATGAAATTTATTTGCTGCCCATCTACTTATCTGTTTTACTTAAAGTAGGTTTTATTTTCCTTTATTTTAAACAGAATATGAGCTTTCTCAGTACAACCTCTTCAAGAGGAAAAACAAACAAACCACGAGTTGCTGGAAGGGTAAAATTGGACTCAGCATTATGCTTAGGTATACTGTTTATGTGTTTGCAAAATGCACTGAACTGCGGCCAAACCAACCACCTGATCATTTAGCATGTCTTCTTTTTGAGGGAACAGGGGAAATAAAAATGCAGTTAAAATAAAGGACAGCTTTGTAAATGAATTAATACAGTAATTTATTACAGTTGTAATAAAGCTAATGGCAGAGATGGCTGCGGTGATTATAACTATTTCCTTTCCTTGATTAGCACTCTCTCTTTTGACCATTAGGATTCTGGCAGTTTTTTCAATCTTCACATTTGCATCATACTTAGTTTTTTGGGTTGGCCTTAAGTCTTTCTTTCTTTCTTTCTTTCTTTCTTTCTTTCTTTCTTTCTTTCTTTCTTTCTTTCTTTCTTTCTTTCTTTCTTTCTTTCTTTCTTTCTTTCTTTCTTTCTTTCTTTCTTTCTTTCTTTCTTAATTTATTTGTCACATATCTCATTTTGAAGGGACTCTAGGTGACTTATAGGATTAAGTATATATTTAACATTTTTCAGCTCCCCAAATAATAATAAAAACCAAGCATCCTTAAAATTATCTGATCTTGTATTTTAGTGCATGTCAGCTGCTTTGCAACAACAGTATAAAGATATTATTAAAATAATAGAAAACCACATAGGCAGTATAAAATAGTAGTGATTTTATGCTGGGTCTTAGAAATTTAAGAGTAGTGCAATTCCTGGAGAAGAGAATGATCTGTTTGAACTGAACAATGTTTAGCTTACCCAATTTGGCATTTTAAGAATATAAGATGGTAAAATATACTTTTTGTTGCCATTTTCTATTTTGTGAGGTTGATTATAAAGATGGGTTGGATCCAAACTTAATCTTACTAAGAAGAAGTTCAGAAGAGTCAGGGATTATTTTAGTCCATCTAATCTACTCTTAAATATTATCAAATCTGAATAAATAACTACAGGACGTTCCTGTACATGAGGTGGGAAATAAATAATAAATACATATTTAGTGGGGTTTAGATTATTACCACAATTAGATTTCTGAAATATCTACACTCAATTGTTTGTTTTCATCTGCAGAATGACTGAAGGTTGATCATTATTATTGCATGTTTCTTCCACATGTCTCTTTCAGAAGAAATGTATCTGGGCAGCAGAAGTTCAGGTTATTATCCTATCCACTCATGTTTTATTTGTATTTATTATACCCATTTTGAGGAAAAGTGACTCTCAACCATCTCCTGGAAGGCATGCTTCCTACGTCCTATAAGATGACAGTGCTTAATTGACAAGACCTTGAGTGTGCCATTCTTGCTGACCTGGTCAGGTAGATGGAAACATAGAAACAGATGGTCTTTCAGATATAACCAGATCCTATGCAAAGCAGGGCTTTATAAGTAATAACCAGCACCTTGAAATGTACTCAGAAGCCAAACGGCAACCAGGGAACGTGTGCACATAATGCAACATGCCCATCATTGTCAGCATCACTGCCTTTTGGACCAGATGAGTGGTCTTCAAGAGCAGCCCTATCTCAGGTGCATTGCAGTAATTCCAAGGTGAGATGACCAAGGCATCATGGCTCCTAACTGGTGAGGTACTCTGGGGAAAGAGATAATCTCTGGCCCAAAGTCATCAAGACCAGAAGTCCCCAACCTTTTGGGCACCAGGGACTGGTTCCGTGAAGAGAGGTTTTCCCGCGGACTGGAGGGTACGTGGTTATGTGTGTTGCCTGCATCCCACGGATGGGCCTTTGCTTGTTTGTGCGGACCAGTTGCTGGCATGCCAGGGCCTGTTACTGTCCATGGACTGGGGGGTTGGGGACCCCTGATCTAGACAACTTCATAGATGAGCATAGATGATCCCTCTAGTCCAACTATTTAGCCACTGCACCACACTGCCTCTGAACAGTTGCCCATTCTGTTAATTCTGGAACCAAAAGCATGATTAATCATCATATAATCACTGGTAGCATTTATCTGGTTCTAACAAATTTACAATTAAAGAGAAAACCAGGACTGCTTTTTTATGCAGATCATCATGAATACCTGTTCCTCTATTCAATTTGTTTACACATCGAATTTAGAAACTGCTAATTTTGCTCACAGAGCGATTCTAGGCAGCAAACAGTTAAAAACATAAAAACCATATAAATATTATATCCCATTAGAAGGCAGTTAAAACAACAACAGAATAAAGTAGAAAGGGTTGTGTGTGTAGTGGCCCTTCAAGCCCCTAACAAATCTCAAGGTTGTGTGCTCCTATGCGCAACACAAGGAAGTTGGCAGAGCCCAGGTCTTCAGGTCTTTGATACTTTATATTTGATTCTTTTTATTATCCACCCCCCTGAAGCTTTGCACGGGCTCGCCACAGGGCTGCGTGCTTAGCCCCTACCTGTATTCATAGTACACATACGTGTTGTGACTCAGGGCCAGCCGGTGGGTCCGACAGCCGGGTCCGATGTATCGGAGGACTCAGATGTGGGGGAGGAGGGAAACGAACCGGCTGATGATGATTTGGAGGCTTTGCAGAGTCCTCAGCCGGGGACCTCTTCTCAGCTGTGTGAGCCCGAGAGTGCGGAGGATGATGACCCACAGCTGGCCCTGTTCAAGGACGCCCGACGTAGGAGGCAGACGAGCAGGGACAAACAAAGAAAGACTATGGGACTCCTCGGGAGGAGGCACAGGGAGACCACGCCCTGAGCTCTCTATAAAAGAAGTGTTTGGGGAGGGGCTAGTTGCTGAAAGCAACTTTTTCGTTTGAGAAGACAAGCTCTTGTGTTTTGTTATCTGCGTCATTAAACCTTGGCAGAAGCCTTTTAGCCTTGGACGCTTTCCAGACTCGTCTCTTAATTAGGGGTTGGGAGAAGAGAGCTGGTCCAGAACAGTTTGCTTTCAGCCACCCACCCCTTAATACTACGATGGAGCAGCTTCTTGCCGAGAATGCCCAGCTCAACCAGCAACTCACCTTGCTGGCCACTCAGGTGGCACAACTGCAGGCTCAGGTACATGCTGCCCCCCCACCCAGGAGGAAATGTCAGTTAGCTATGCCGGATAAGTTTGCTGGTAAACCAGAACTGTTTCCTGCCTTCCTGGGACAATGCCAGCTTTATATCAGCGTGAGAGCAGCTGATTTCCCCACTGACCGAGATAAGGTGGGATTCGTGTTGAGCCTTCTGTCGGGAGATGCAGCTCGTTGGGGCACGCCTCTGTTGGCACAGCCTAGCCCTTTGTTGGATAACTTTGGGGGGTTTTGTGACCATATGCGCCTCATGTACGAGGACCCGATTAAGGCGCAGACCGCCACCCGACGTCTGAAAGCTTTGAGGCAGGGTCAGCGCCCCCTACAGGCCTATATCAGCGATTTCCGGCTGCTTAGCCAGGATTCCGCCTGGAATGAGGCTGCGCTCGTGGATGCCTTTCAGGATGGCTTGTCAGAGGAGATGTTGGATGAGCTGGCCCGCGTGGACATTCCCTCAGATCTGAATGGGCTGATCCATCTTTGTCTGCGGATCGATGCCCGGCTGCAGCAGCGTAAGAGTCGCCGTGCCACCCCACAGACCCCTGCCGCCCCTGTTGTGCGTGAGGCCCCAGTCCAGAGGGAGGAGCCAATGGAGCTGGGTGCCGCCAGGTCCCGTCTATCGGTGACGGAAATGGACAGACGACGATCGGAGGGGTTGTGTTTTTACTGTGGGGACCCTGGACATTTGGCTGCTTCTTGCCCAAAGAAGCGTCAGCGGGCGTCAGTGACCAAGCCTGCTCCGAGAAAGTCCCCTGCTTTGCTATCGGGAAACGGCCCGAGCCCGATCTAGACGGTGTGAAAGATCGGGCGACCCACAACGATCACGCCGAGCGACGCCGTTCCGACGGTGCCTGTGAACCTCCACGGCATTTGATTTTGGAGGCACGACTGATCCTTCCTGGCAAGCCAGAGGGGATTCCGGTCCATGCCTTAATTGACTCTGGGGCTACCACTAACTTTATGGATTCGGCCTTTGTGGCCAAATGGGCTGTTCCCCAGTGTCCGGTGGATCCGCCCATGCTTGTGGAGACCATCGATGGTCGAGTGCTCCTGTCCGGGCCTATCACGGCCGCCACGCAACCCGTGTGTATGGCCATCAGTACCCATGTGGAGGCCATTCAGTTTTACGTCACTTCGGATCTGCACTTCCCCGTGGTCTTGGGACTGGCGTGGCTCCGGGCGCATGATCCACAGATCTATTGGTCTCAGAACTTGGTCACCTTCCCAAGTTTGCAGTGCGTGGACCACACCCGCCATATCTGTGCCGGCCAGGTGGAGGGTTCCTCAGGGGTTTCCTTGCCTCCCGTACTGTCCGACTTTGCTGACGTGTTCAGCGAGTCAGAGGCGGACCAATTACCCCCGCACAGGCCCTACGACTGCTCCATTGACCTAGTCCCTGATGCGCCTCTCCCAGTGGGGCGTTTGTACTCCATGTCGGAGCCCGAGTTGGCCGCATTGCGGGACTTCCTGACAAAGAACTTGGCTCGTGGATTCATCCGGCCCTCGTCCTCGCCAGTGTCTGCGCCCGTGCTCTTCGTCAAAAAGAAGTCGGGCGAGTTACGGCTTTGCTGTGACTACCGGAAACTCAACGCTATCACGGTGCGTAACCGCTACCCGCTGCCCCTCATCCCCGAGCTCTTGGACCGACTCCGGGAGGCTAAGATCTTCACGAAACTGGACCTGCGTGGAGCGTACAACCTCGTCAGGGTTCGGCCGGGTGATGAGTGGAAGACAGCGTTTGGTACTCGCTATGGACATTTCGAGTACACGGTGATGCCGTTTGGCCTGACCAACGCCCCCGCTGTGTTTCAGCATTTTATGAACGACATCTTTCGGGATCTGTTGGACCAGTTTGTTGTGATTTACCTGGACGACATCCTGATTTACTCCCCGTCGCGTGAAGCGCATCATCAGCATCTCCGTCAGGTCCTGCAGCGCCTCCGGAAACATCGGCTGTTTGCCAAGTTGGAGAAGTGCCAGTTCTACCAGGTGACCATTGATTTCTTGGGCCACCGCATTTCTCCCGAGGGCATCGCCATGGATCCAAGTAAAGTTGAGTCGTTGCAGAGTTGGCAACCCCCGCGTCGCGTGAAGGATGTTCAGCGACTTCTTGGATTTGCCAACTACTATCGGACATTCATCCCTGGCTTTGCTGCCTTGACAGCCCCCCTCACCCGGCTCCTGCAGAAGAAGACTCGGTTCCAGTGGAACGCCCCCGAACAACAGGCGTTCCAAGCTTTGAAGGACGCCTTCATGAAGGAGCCCATCTTGAAGCATCCTGACCCGCAACGGCCGTTTGTCGTGGAGGCGGACGCCTCCGACATTGCCATTGGGGCCGTGTTACTCCAGGCAGCGACGCCCAACGGTACCCTTTTCCCTTGCGCGTATCACTCTCGGAAATTGAATCCCTCGGAGCGCAACTATACCATCTGGGAGAAGGAGCTGCTGGCCATCAAGGCGGCGTTCGAGGCTTGGAGGCATCATCTGGAGGGGGCGCGGCATCAAATCGAGGTCCGGACGGACCACAAGAATCTGGAAAGTCTGCAGACCGTTCGGAATTTGAACCAACGCCAGATCCGGTGGTCCCTCTTCTTTGCGAGGTTTGACTTTCGGGTGCGATATATACCAAGCGGGCACAACCAGAGAGCGGATGCTCTGTCCAGGAAGCCCGAGTACACCCGAGTGGAAGACAAGCTTCCGCCCAGGACAGTGATCCCCGTCGAGTCTTTCGCTGCGGTACGGGAGCCGGTGGATATACGGGCTCGGATCCGGGAGGCGCAGCAGCAGGAGGCGTGGGTGGCTCAGCGGAAGGAAGAGGTGGGGCCAGATTCGCCTTGGTCGGTCACGGATGGACTCCTGTATTATCGTGACCGGCTCTATGTTCCAGGAGGGCCACTCAGGGGACTCGTCCTCAGCCAATGTCATGATAACCCGGCTGCGGGGCATTTTGGCCTGTTCAAGACTCTGAACCTGGTCTCCCGTACTTTCTGGTGGCCCCGAGTCCGACACGATGTCCAGTCTTATGTCACCTCCTGCGTCCCATGCAGGCAGGCCAAGTCAGCGACAGGGGCCCCGCCTGGTTTACTGCAGCCTTTGCCAACGCCCAAGAGACCCTGGGGGGCTGTGTCCATGGACTTTCTGACGGATCTACCCCCATCCTCCGGCTTCACGACAGTGTTTGTGGTGGTGGACATGTTGACCAAGATGGCGCACTTCATCCCCTGTCGCGGCTTACCGTCAGCTCGCGCCACTAGTCGCATGTTCATCCAACAGGTGTTCCGGCTGCACGGCCTTCCCGACAGGGTCGTCTCCGATAGGGGGGCCCAGTTTACAGCCCGCTTCTGGCAGGAGTTGATGCGGGCGTTGGACATTAAGGTTTGCCTCTCGTCCGCGCATCATCCTCAGACCGACGGGGGTACCGAGAAGGTCATCGGCATCTTAGAGCAGTATCTGCGCTGCTATGTTAACCTGCAGCAGGACAACTGGGTGGACTATTTGGCCATAGCCGAGTTTGCCTTTAATAACTCACAACACACCTCCACGCAGATGACACCGTTCTTGGCCAACGTGGGTTATCACCCCAGGTTCTTCCCTCTTTCTCCCGTGGACTCACCGGAGCCGGCAGCGAACGAATTCATGGCGGAGTTACAGGCGATCCATCGGTTGGTGCGACGGCAGCTGGAGAAGGCCAAGGCCGACTACAAGAGGTTCGCCGATCGGTCGAGAAGGGATACGCCTCCACTATCGGTGGGGGATCGGGTCTGGCTGTCCACCAGGAACCTACCATCCACTCGGCCGGCGAGGAAGCTGGACCACCGTTACCTTGGACCGTTCCCAGTCGAGGCCGTCATCAACCCGGTCGCCTATCGTTTAACTCTGCCACGTTCCCTGCGCGTGCACCCCGTCTTCCATCGGTCCTTGCTGGTCCCCGAACGACCGGCCTGTCCACTTCGCCAGGCGGAACCTCCACCATCAGGAACTCGTGATGGAGGCAGCACCCCCGAGTACGAGGTCGCCAGCATCAGGGATTCCCGCTGGCTGAAAGGTCGCTTCCAGTACCTGATCGAGTGGAAAGGGTACGGGCCGGAGGACTTCACATGGGAAGACGCGACCGCCGTTCATGCCCCTGCGTTGGTGACTGCTTTTCACGAACAGTTCCCATCCCGACCGCATCCGGATCGGCAGACCCGAGGGAAGGGCCCTGCGGTGCGGGATAGTGTTGTGACTCAGGGCCAGCCGGTGGGTCCGACAGCCGGGTCCGATGTATCGGAGGACTCAGATGTGGGGGAGGAGGGAAACGAACCGGCTGATGATGATTTGGAGGCTTTGCAGAGTCCTCAGCCGGGGACCTCTTCTCAGCTGTGTGAGCCCGAGAGTGCGGAGGATGATGACCCACAGCTGGCCCTGTTCAAGGACGCCCGACGTAGGAGGCAGACGAGCAGGGACAAACAAAGAAAGACTATGGGACTCCTCGGGAGGAGGCACAGGGAGACCACGCCCTGAGCTCTCTATAAAAGAAGTGTTTGGGGAGGGGCTAGTTGCTGAAAGCAACTTTTTCGTTTGAGAAGACAAGCTCTTGTGTTTTGTTATCTGCGTCATTAAACCTTGGCAGAAGCCTTTTAGCCTTGGACGCTTTCCAGACTCGTCTCTTAATTAGGGGTTGGGAGAAGAGAGCTGGTCCAGAACAATACGATTGTGTATCGTCTGACCCATCTACTGCAATAATTAAGTTTGCAGATGATACCACCATAGTGGGTCTTATTACAGGTGGAGATGAAACAGCGTACAGGGGGGTGGTACAAAAACTATCCTCATGGTGTCTAGCAAACAACTTGTACCTGAACATTGGCAAGACAAAGGAGATGGTGCTAGACTTTTGGAGGAAAAGAGAGGAACCTGCCCCACTTTACATCGGGTGGGGGGAGACTGTATGGAGAGAGTTTCCTCCTATAAATTCCTGCAAGTCTACCTCTGTGAAGATCTTACCTGGAAAGTCAGTACAACCCAGGTGGCCAGAAAGGCCCAACAGAGACTCCACTTCCTCAGGGTCTTGCGGAAGAACAGGGTAGAACAACGGCTAATGACCTTCTTTTACCGGTCTACTATAGAGAGCATCCTGTCGCATTGTATTGTGGTTTGGTATGCTGGCCTAACAGCCGCGGATAGGAAAGTATTACAGAGGGTGGTGAGCACAGCACAAAACATTGTGGGCTGTCCCTTGACACCACTGGATGACATCGCCAGGGCTCGCTGCCTTGGAAGAGTGAGGAAAATTCTCAGGGACGACTCACACCCTGGACCGTACCTCTTTACTCTCCTACCATCGGGTAGGAGATACAGGAGTACAGCCAGCTGTACCAGCAGGCTGAAGAACAGCTTCCATCCATGGGCTGTCAGGCTCTTGAACGGGAAATAACTTTATGCATGATTGACTTGTGAGGCTGGTGTGTTGTGTTGTGCAATTAGCTCACATGGTGTAACAAGATGGTGGGTTTGTTGTCACTGTGAGTTGTGGGGGGGGCACGAAGGGAGGCTCAGCCAATCTCAATGTATACATGGTTGTACTTTGACAATAAAGGTCCATTCATTTATCAAGGTTTCTGAGACAGGCTGCACCCCAAGGGTTGGACTACAGCTCTCATCATCCATATCCATCTACACCAGTTGACTGTTTGATGGGAGTTGTAGTTCAACATTCTAGTGAGCACTTAGTTGAGGAAGAAGAACAGAAACTCTGTGAGTTCATTTTAAAAAAACAAAACCTGAAGATTCACATACTGGGTTAAAAATAAAAATGTTCATTAGGAATCAAAAAGCATTCTAAATGCGTAAGACCATGCAGCAAATAAAATTCTCCAAAGAACAATTCTTCTATTTCTGATCTGGCACGCCATATTTCATAGGTCTCTTCACATCAGGGGTTGATAATCCGTGTTTTCTGCAAAGCGTTTCTCAGTTTATCCAGTGCTCTGTGGAGGGCAGCTTTCATGTCTGCATTCCTTAGGCTATATATGAAGGGGTTGAGCATGGGGGTGACCACAGTGTACATAACTGTGGCTACCTTGTCCCTGTCCCCAGAATAGGAAGAGAGGGGCCGGAAATAGACCCCAATTGCAGAACCATAGAAGAGGGTCACAACAATCAGGTGAGAAGCACAGGTTTGGAAGGCCTTGCTCCGACCTTGGCCAGAAGGCACCTGAAGCACAACTTGGACAATGCGAACGTAGGAGGCAAGGATGAGAATGAAGTTGCCAATAATAATGGTTCCTCCTTCAAAGAAACTCAACATTTCACTGAGGCTCTTATCAGAGCAGGCCATCACCACTAAAGGCTGGAAGTCACAAAAGAAATGAGGTATCTCACGGCGATCACAGAAGGAAAGCCTGGACATCAAGACAGTATGCAAGAGGGCGTGAAGGTGGGCCAGCAACCATGCCACAAATACCATGATATGACACTGCAATGGTTTCATCAGCACAGGGTAGCGCAATGGCAGGCAGATGGCCATGAAGCGATCCAATGCCATGGCACCCAGCAGGAAGTTTTCAGTGAGAGCAAAGGCCAGAAAGAGATACATCTGGATCATGCAGTTAGTGAAAGCGATGTTCTTGCAGCCTGTGCGAAGATTGTGCAGCATCTTGGGAATAGTAGTTGAGGTGAAGCAGACATCCACAAAGGAGAGGTGACTGAGAAAGAAATACATTGGTGCATGGAGGAGCCGGTCATCAGAGCGGATCAAAAAGATGATCAGCAGGTTCCCTGTCGCGTTGAGCAGGTAGAGAATGAGGAAGGTAACAAAAAGGAAGTGCTCCTTTTCTGGCTGAGTGGATAAGCCAAGCAGGAGAAAGTCAGGGTGGCTGGTGTTGTAATTTTCACTATCCATGGATCTGAGTTTAAACAGAGAAAATTGAATGCTAGGAGCAGCAAGACTACTGGTACCACAGGCAAACAGATGTGGGCTGCAAAAATCCAGAAGGCCATTGGATGGCAAAAAGAGATATACAGAAAATTATAACTCTTTGCCATCATTTAGTGATTATCCAGTTTTGTAGCCCAGATTTGTTAACCCTAAAGAAAAAAACTGTGAATATGTAACACCTCAGAGATGTTATGTACAACATTCTGAATGTGATGTGATGTGATGGGATGGGATGGGATGGGATGGAATAGAATAGAATAGAATAGAATAGAATGTTTATTGATCTAATTGCTCAATTATATCAAAAGTATAAAACTAATATATATATACAGTACAAGTAGATACAAAGAAAATAATAGAACATATTTATAGTAAATCGTCACCCTTACAGTTAACCCCAATCTGATCTCTTTGAAATGGTCTTTGAATGCAATCCTATTAATGATATGCAGGCTCCTTCCCAACAAATACGTAAGTAAGACAGTTCCTCCTGAATTGAGGATTAATTCAGATATTAGCTACCTTACACAGCTAGCCTTCAGAATTCATTTTGATATCGTAATTTCTTCTTACATTGGATTGATGTGGTCCTGACTTTAAGTCCATTGTTTTTTTCTCAACCTATAAATATATCAATGAACATTAGTTTACCAAAGACAAAAGTAACGTTAAAAATCTAGGCATGTTTTATAAATTCAAAATGCTAATGTTGATATATCTAGTCATTTACACAATCACTTTTACACCTCTTTTCTTTTAGATAGTTGTCTCCATATATTATAGAATTTCATCTATTGACTGATGGATATCCAAATACTGCAGGTTATCCTAACTTTTTCTAATTCTAGTTATTGTAATTACTCATGCCTAACTATCACACCACCGGAAAGGGACAATAAGGCTTCAATTCTACATATCAGAATTTTATACAGGTAGTCCTCAACTTATGACCACAATTGAGCCCAGAATTTATGTTGCTAAGTGAGAAATTGGTTAAGTGAGTTTTTTCTCATTTTACGACTTTTCTTGCCACATTCGCTAAGTGAATTACTGCAGATGTTCAATGAGTAACACAGTTGTTAAGTGAATCCTGCTTTCCCATTGACATTGCTTGGCAGAAGGTTACAAGAGGGGAGGGATCGCATGATCCTGGGAGATTGCAATGGTCATAAATGTGAATCAGTTGTCTAGCCTCCGAGTGTAAATGTGTTAAACAATCAATTTCTTTTGATATTGTTCTGCTCTGATCAGATTTGCAGTTTTTTTAAGGAGAAAAGGGGCATATTTGAGAGTTAAAAACAGTTTGAATCCCCAACAGATTGAATCCAATCTTTCATGGATCCTTGTTTTTGTGGATGAAGCTTATGAGATAATAGATTAAAGCTTAAGGGATAATAGATTTTCAATCTTTGCAGACTTTTGGCCCTTTTTGCTGCCCAAGATTAAAAGAGCTCCTTTGGATCTTACAGTATCTATCTATCTATCTATCTATCTATCTATCTATCTATCTATCTATCTATCTATCTATCTATCTATCTATCTATCTATCTATCTATCTATCTATCTCTATCTATCTATCTATCTATCTATCTATCTATCTATCTATCAAAACAACAATTAGACAAAATTATTGTATGTATGTAATTCAGTGGCAGTCATGATCTATGAAGGAAACTTCAGGTTTAAAAAAAAAGAAAAAACAAAGCAAACTCTTGGTTCTGAATATTAGATGGGAGAGACAAAAACAAGGTCATAAAGACTTGGAGGTTTTTGACCTGCTGAAGTGCATGGTACATCAAACAGGGAGGGAATTTGGTGAGATAATAAGTATATTGATGAAACAGGTTGGTTTGATAGCAAAGTTTATGCCGTGGTGGGATTCAGCCGGTTCGCACCACTTCGGCAGAACCGGCAGCTTTTTGTTGTTGTTGCCCAGGCCCAGAATGGACTTCTGGAAGTGGCATCCACACAGAGAACCGATTGTTCACATAGTTGAATCCCACCACTGAGTATAGGTAATTGGAAAGATGAGGAAAGAAAGGGCTGCAGGGCAATGGGGGGCATTTCAAATGGTCTAATCAAAGTATAACCTGATTAATCAAAGTGTAACAATTCCTCATATTGATTTAGCTTGTAGACTGTCAGCTGCTTTCACCTATTGCGAGATTAAGATTTTATTACTTTCAATTAGATTTTATTGGTAATCACTTCTGAAGTTTTGGGAAGGAAGGAAGGAAGGAAGGAAGGAAGGAAGGAAGGAAGGAAGGAAGGAAGGAAGGAAGGAAGGAGGGAGGGAGGGAGGGAGGGAGGGAAGGTTCTGAATATCCTCCACCCCAGTATAAGCATTCTTAAAATACAGTTATAGAAATATGTTCATATATTTACAAAGAAGTACTTCAAAGAAATCACTCACCATCAGGATAATGAATCATCTAAGGTTAATAGTGTAAAAAAGAGGGAAAGGGAAATTTATCAAATCCCTCTTTCAATTATTTGAAAAACAAAGTTAAAAGATCCCACACTTTCTTTCTAATTTACTATTTAATTTCCCTGGGATCCCTTGCTCACCAGGTCTTGCTTACCAAGTCTTGGAGTTCTTGTAATTCTAGAGGAAGGGCATCTAAGAGGTTGCTGCCACTGCTTTTACTTCAAGCTTTGTATCAAATTCAGGCAATGTGTGGAAGCCTCCGTAGGAAACAGAGAGCGTAAGAAGAATGATTATATGCAGGAGTTCATTATGCATGTAAAATTAAGGCAGAGGACAGAGGCATAGAACCCTACAGGCACTTTAGAAGGTATGTCACCTGGGGACTTGTTAACAAAATAAGCTACCATGGGTGAAATCTTGCTTCTCCAGATCCTACACATAATTCTCACTGAGTGGACTGTCTACTTAATCATTTTCTTTACATAAAACCTTTCAAAAGAGGAATAGCATTGTTCACATTAGTATGAGATCTTTATTAGGCCAGTCCTCCAATCAAACCCATTGAAGATCACAAAATAAGTATGCCATCTTTTCTGGTGAGGTTGAGTTTGTTGATAAGAGGCTTTCCTTCTTGACATTTTTGACATGGACATTTTTTATGGCCAACACTACCACAGTCAACACTTTTTGGCCTCCTTCTACTATAGCTTTTACAGCCAGCTCATAACACAGCTGTGATGGAATTGCTTGCTCACATTTTTTCTAATTTACGTTCCATAATTTCTTTTCTGGAACAGGACAATTCTGAAGGCCTCACTTTTTCAAAGAAATAATTCCTGTCATCCCAATAATTCCTGTGAGGAGGAAGAATTAAGAGATACATAATTTACAGAGGTTTTGGAGCAATGAGAAAAATCAACCCCCTCCAAAAGAAATTATAGAGAAAATTCCAATTCATGCAAATACTGATTTTTCAATATTCTTTATTGATATGAAGAGATTGTTACTTAAAAAACACAACTTGTTTTTATATAAAAATGTAACACAATTTTACAAAAGTATAAAGGTACGATATTATATACTTACCTACAGAATTTTGTGCTTTAGTTTTACTTTGTTGTATCTTTCCCATCATTTTTTCCGTAACATTTTACTTTTCCGTTTCCTAACAATGCTTAATAAAAAAAGAAAACGTATGTTGATATGAAAAATATATTTCTAAGGCAATGTATGATTGTATTGACTTAATATACCGTAGTTTCCGGCGTATAAGACTACTTTTTAACCCATGAAAATCTTCTCAAAAGTCAGGGGTCGTCTTATACGCCGGGTGCTGAAAATTTAGGGACAGGGCTGGCTGGAAAACCTGGAGTGGATCTCCCATTTAGTCTGCGCAGGGAAAGCGGAACCAATTGGAGAAGAAGCTGCAGTCTGTGATTTTTTACAGGCTGGGGTCTGGGCGTCTTTCCTTCTAAAGTTGAAGAGCAGCTGTAGTATATCCCAACTTGAAAGGCAGGTGGGGAAGGCAGCAGCCAGAGCAGCGGCTTAGCTCTAAGGACACATTTGACTCAGGAACTGGGCGGGCTGGCTGGAAAACCTGGAGCGGATCTCCCATTTGGTCTTTTTTTTTTAAAATCCCATTTATATCCTGCCCTTCTCCGAAGACTCAGGGTGGCTTACAATTTAAAGCACAAATCAATGTGCTTAGCAATAGCCTTCATTCTGTGTATATGCCTGTTTATTAGGGCTTTCACCCCCCCCCCCATGCAGCATTATTACAAAGTCAGCTTATTGCCCCCAACAATCTGGGTCCTCATTTTACCTACCTTGGAAGGATGGAAAGCTGAGTCAACCTTGAGCCTGGTGGGATGCGAACCTGCACTAATTGCAGGCAGCTGGTGTTATTTAAGGCTCTGCGCAGGGAAAGCTTTAGAGTGAATTAGGAAAAGTGAAAAAGTGAATTAGGAAAATAGGGAACGGTTGCTGGAATTGGGTATGTGTAGCTTAACGAAGAGAAGGGTGAGGGGTGACATGATAGCAGTGATCCAATATCTCAGGGGCTGCCACAAAGCAGAGGGAGCCAAGCTATTCTCCAAAGCACCTGAAAGCAGGACAAGAAGCAATGGATGGAAACTAGTCAAGGAGAGAAGCAACCTAGAACTAAGGAGAAACTTCCTGACAGTTAGAACAATTAACCAGTGGAACAACCTGCCTCCAGAAGTGGTGAATACTCCAACACTGGAAGTTTTTAAGAAGAGACTGGACAGCCATTTGTCTGAAATGGTATAGGGTTTCCTGCCTTAGCAGGGGGTTGGACTAGATGACCTCCAAGGTCCCCTCCAACTTCTTCTTCTTCTTCTTCTTCTTCTTCTTCTTCTTCTTCTTCTTCTTCTTCTTCTTCTTCTTCTTCTTCTTCTTCTTCTTCTTCTTCTTCTTCTTCTTCTTCTTCTTCTTATTATTATTATTATTATTATTATTATTATTATTATTATTATTATAGTTTAATCCACTTGCACTGTTTTATGTTTACATGTTTGATGACAAACAGCCTTATGTTTATAAGTGACAGTTTTCCTACTAAGCACCTGCATGTCATAAGCATTTGAATTAAAATTACCATATTAAAATCAAATCTGATGTTTTTTAATTCTTATTTGGTGTGCGTTGGAAGAGGGGTAGTCTTATACGGCGAGTATAGCCCAAACCCTATAATTTAACAGGAAATGTAGGGGGTCGTCTTATACACCCAGTCGTCTTAGACGCCGGAAAATACGGTATTTTAATATTTTAAAATGTTTATTGGATGGGGGGAAGTTATTCATTTTTCATTTTCAAGAGAAGCAGGCAGGCAAATTATGTATACTGAAAAAAACATCAATATTGGAGTAAAATAAAGTTATACATTCTAGATTTGATCTTCGATTGTATTAAATAGAAAGCATGATTTTAAAGGAAATGCTGGTAAAAGGGGAGACCCCCCCCACAATACATGTTTCCTGCAAGAAAAATGGTCTAATTTTCTGATTCTCCAGTACCACAACAGCAATTTTGACGTTATGATTTTTAATTTTTATCAGATTATAATTTTCATGGATTTCTAAAAAACTAGACTTTCCCCTAGACTTTCCTATTATTATTATTATTATTATTATTATTATTATTATTATTATTATTATTATTATTATTATTAGTAGTAGTAGTAGTAGTAGTAGTAGTAGTAGTTGTTGTTGTTACTGTTATTATTTCCAATTATTGAAAGAAAAATATCTGTATGTAGGGGAAGGAGGGCACTTTTTTCTTAAAAATTTCAGGGTCCCCCCCCCAAAGGCTTTCATATCTCCAGGCGAGAACAAAAGAGGTGGAGCCTAAGAGGAAGTTGCTACCAGGCATTGGGGTGACCCTTTTGATAAGATAACATGTCTAATTACAACATAGCAGCTAATTAGATTAAGATTTGGGTGAGGTAGAAGATTCAGAGGTGCCTTCCAATGCAATGTAAGGGTGCGGAGAAAATAACGTTTAGGTGTCATATTTTCTACAATATGTTTAATGTGGTTAATTTTGGATCTCATGTCCAGTGCACTGAGCTCTTAGAAACATCCTCCAGAAGAGGTTGCTTGCAGAACGAGATTTAGGAGAAATCTGTTGAGAGAAGATTGCTGGAAAATAATCCACAGAGATGAGAAAGGGTGCAGAAGACAGTCTATTCACGTTAGCTCAAAATGGGCTTGCCAGAGGAGACTTATTTTCAAACACTGAGGAAGTGCCCCATCCTCACTGTTATATCAGTGGCTGCATTTTCCTTCACAATCTCTTTGGGGATGGGTCATTCCTTATTTGGAGATGAAAAGTGTCAATTTCTACAATTTCAGGGTCAGGTCCATTCAGAGTCTCCAGGCCTTAGTTTGGGGTTGTCTTCCTATCTGTCTTCCCTACTTTTTCTCCTTTGGCATTATCTTCCTGACAATGTTTCTTGCCATTCAGAAGTAAATGAAGCCAAATAAAGAAGGGAATGCCTGATGCTTTTAGGAAGGAAAGGAATTCAGTTGTGGTGGGACTGGGAAGGAAGAAGACAATTAGTGAAGACAATTAGTCTAGGGAAGGAGATGTGACAACAGAATTTACCAACTCAGAGCAAATTATTCATTAATATTAGGCTATCAATATTTATTTTATTAAAACATTTCTATACTATCCTTCATTGAGGGTCAAATATAATAAAAAATCTCAATAATAAAAAGGCAGAAAATGCATAAAACAGCGTTCATCTCAGAGAGCTAAAGATAAAACAGCTTAAAGTTCCTGGGCAAATTTGCTAACTGGAGGGATGTGAATAAGCAGTTACAGACACACAAGGTTGGGTAGATGATATCACAAAGAGTCACAAGTGGCTAAACAACTTAAGAACAGCCCAGAACAAAAACCCCAACCACACTGGTTTCACATGATGTTTAAACATTATTTTCTCTTCATTTGGACAAGGTTTATTCTCCACTCTGTTTTCCCACTATACTAGCAGCTAACAGTGTTCCCATCCCTTCTCTCCAAGACATTTTATAAAGGAAAAATAATCAGAAATGGGGGGGGGAGTTAGGAGGGAGAGAGAAAGAAGAAAATTGAGAATGAGAGCAAGGAAGAGAAAATAGCAGAAAGAAAAGAAAAAAACTTGGGAGAAATGAAGGGAAAAATAAAGACAACAAGAAACATCGTCTGGCTCTAAAAGAAGTTTGGGGATCCTTGCATTTTCCAAAATTGTTCTGGACATTAAATTGCTTTCCCACCATAGTTGGCATTGAGACCTTATACAAAAAAGCTATAATTTATGACCTCACATAATATTATAGTAACTAGGCCTCAGACTTTGCACTAATAAAATGATTCTTCTAACATACCCCAAAGGTTCAGGAGTAGTTTTTACAGTTGCAAGAAAAAGTATGTGAACCCTTTGGGATTATGTGGTTTTTTGCATGAATTGGCCATAAAATGCGCTCTAAACGTCATGTAAGTCACAACAATAGAAAAACACAGTCTCCTTAAAATAATAGTACACAAACATTAGCTGTTGTCATGTTTTAATTGAAGATAAGATGGAAACATTCACAGTGCAGGATGGAAAAAGTATGTGAACCTTTGGACTTAATAACTGGTTGACCCTCCTTTGGCAGCAATAACCTCAAGCAAACGTTTCCTGTAGTTGCAGATCAGACCTGCACAACGATCTGGAGTAATTTTGGACCACTCCTCTGCACAAAACTGTTTCAGTGTAGCAATATTCTTGGGATGTCTGGTGTGAATCGCTCTCTTAAGGTCATGCCACAGCATTTCAATCGGGTTGAGGTCAGGACTCTGACTGGGCCACTCCAGAACGTGTATTCTGTTCTGTTGAAGCCATTGTTTTGTTAAATTACTTGTATGCTTTGGGTCATTGTCCTGTTGCATCACCCATCCTCTGCGGAGCTCCAGTGGTGGACAGATGGTCGTATGTTTTCCTGCAAAATGTCCTGAAAAACTCTGGAATATATTTTCCCATCAATGACAACAATCCGTCCAGGCCCTGAGGCAGCAAAGCAGCCCCAAACCATGATGCTCCCTCCGCCATGTTTTACTTTGGGGATGAGGTTTTGATGTTGCTGTGCTGTGCCATTTTTTCTCCACACATAGTGTTGTGGGTTTTTCCCAGACAACTCAATTTTGGTTTCATCTGTCCATGTTTGAAGTTTGCAAAAGAGCACCTGGATGTTCCACAGCATTACTGGCAAAATATACTGTGGACAAATGGGAAGAGGGAGAGAACCTTTGTTTGACTTCCATTTTGGGGAATTCAGTTCTGGGGAAGGCCAAAAAACTTGCATAATGCTTCCTATTCTGGGAAGCCTTGGTCAGTGGGTGTGTAATATATTGTGTTTCATGGAGTCCTGCTATTGATTAGAGTATGGCATTTCGGTGATTTACAGACATTATTATTCTACTGGTAGTTTGCATCAGAAAAGTCGGATTTTATTTTCCCAGCAATATCCCAAACCACATTTTGTCCTGCTCTCCCAACATTGACTATCCTTTGACTATCTCCAGCCTATCCAAGAAACAAAAAGAGAAACCATAGAATATTTTGAGAGACGTTTCTGGGAAGATTTAAGATTAAGCAGGGAGGCATGCCGAAATTTACTCGCCAGTTATCATCATTTATTTTATTTTCTATTAATAAAAGATGATGGTTTATTATTATATAGAAAAGGCCAAGTGCCACATCTATCCTGAGATTAAAGTTCACATAGTACCTGTGGAAAATTTAGTCTTGATTAATTGAGTCTTCTAAGTGTAACATGTAATTTCCTGCTGCACTGCTAAGATCAAGAATGGGAAGCAAGTAGATAGAAATCTAATAGATTGCAGGATAGTTGAATTAGATCAAGAGTTGGATTTCATCTCTCCTTTATTTAATGTTCACAAATCAAATTGCAGTCCATGACTTGCATCATGCTCTGCCATAATTTGATACCTTGTTAATGGCTGATTATAGACATACTGAGTACTAAATCACACCAGTATTATGAGTGTGGGAATCCAGCAACTGTCTGCCATGACCTGTATTGTATGATATTCTTTAAACTTTAGTCTTCACAATCTTAACTATAAAATATAAAAATGATTTCTCTGGATTATTCATGATATATATGTCTTCCCACAAACAGTTTCTTCCAGTGTGTAAGCTTGGTAATACACAAAGTAATTTCCTCTGACAGATACCATATAGTACCTCTTTTCAATTGGTGGAAACTTGGAATTCCAGTTAAAAGAAGAAGGAAGTAGATCCTGTCAGCTTGTTTATCCATAATAGGGATCTCTCCCTATTATGGGCATATAATTATGAGGAGAAAGGAAAGACCAGTTGGAAGTTGGGTTTCAGAAGAAACAAATGAGCAATATTGTGAAAATGTTCAAAGAAAGGACTGGAAAAGTCTCAGCTCCAAGGGAATGGGTAGGAAGTGTTCTTACTCCTTTCAGATTTTCCAAGACTGAGGAAAGGGGTGTGTGTATGTGTATATTTGTGTGTGTGAAGAACACACGTTAGCATTTTGCACAGGGCTTCAGAATGCTTCAACCAATCCTTCCCTTGAGAAACCTGCTGTGAATAGGTTTAAGCAGAGCATTTCACCTCAGCCCGGCCCAGGATGAGCGATTTGGTGCATGTGTGGTCTGTTCCAAAGAAAAGGAGGAACCGCTTGAGACTTCCACAGAAATCCCAATTCTGTCTCTGACTCAGTGAGGAGTGTAAGTTCTCCCCCTGCTGTCTTGTCTTTGAAACCATCTGTCCTTCAAAGCTCATTCTCTCCCACAACAAAAAACCCAGACCAGAATCCATCCACTATCAGAGGGATGTTAGTTCCAGCATTGTTGTTTGGGCATAGAGGATGGCTATACTTAGCCAACCTTGAGTGATGAAAAGTTAAACAGGGTTGAGCCTGAGAAGTACTTGGGTGAGAGACTACCAGGAATTTAGGGGTTGGTTTGGAAGGCTGAGTGAGCCAGTTTGGTGTAGTGATTAAGGAATTAGACTAGAAATGAGGAGACTGAGTCCCCTGAGCCCCCTTAGGCCCCAAACCAGCCACTTTCTCTCAGCCCTGGGAAGGAGGCAATGGCAAACCACTTCAAGATATTTCCAAAAAAACTTAGAGACTTGTCCAAGCATCCCCAGGAGTCAACACTGACTCAAAGATTCCTACATACAAATACTGTGGAAAGTTGGGGAAAAAAATCAGGAGAAGAGAATGGAAACTACTTTTGTTGTCAAATAAACCAGTTGCATGCAAATCTGAGTAGACTTAATATTTTCTATTGTTTCCTTTCAATAGAATTAGACTCTTCCTGGAATCTTTATCTACTGCCACCTTTCTGAGTGAGTCAGGATCCCAGAAGACTCTTGAAGAGTCTTTGACCAGTTTCTTGCAACCCAGGGTCCTCTCTAAGTGTGGGATCTCTCCTATTATAGCAGATGAAGACTGCTTTATCTTGAGGACATGAGCCAGGGTGGCACAGTGGTTAGAACACAGTTTTGCAGACTAACTCTGCTCCCGTTGCCAGGAGTTCGATTCCTTCGATCCTGACTGGCTCAAGGTTGACTCAGCCTTCCATCCTTCCAAGGACCCAGATTTTGGGGGCCAATATGCTCAGTTTGTAAACCGCTTAGAGAGGGCTGTAAAGCACTCTGAAGCGGTATACAAGTCTGCTATTTCTAGTGCTATTGAAGAAGCCACCTTAGTCTGAGGGAAACAACTCCTGTTGCAAATTCTTTCCTCAGCAAGTGGCAGCACCTGGTTGGCCTTGTGGGCTTTGCCTTGTCCTTGCATGGGAGACATCTGGGGAACAACAGGGATATAGGCTAGATGGGAAGTCAACTTTCAGGAACAAGACAATGGGCATGAACTTACCAGGAACTGTATTCTTATTTACTTATTTATTTATGAAATTTATTTGCTGCCCATCTACTTATCTGTTTTACTTAAAGTAGGTTTTATTTTCCTTTATTTTAAACAGAATATGAGCTTTCTCAGTACAACCTCTTCAAGAGGAAAAAACAAACAAACCACGAGTTGCTGGAAGGGTAAAAATGGACTCAGCATTATGCTTAGGTATACTGTTTATGTGTTTGCAAAATGCATGTCTTCTTTTTGAGGGAACAGGGGAAATAAAATGCAGTTAAAATAAAGGACAGCTTTGTAGACAAATTAATACAGTAATTAGACAGCAATCTCAGTTGTAATAAAGCTAATGGCAGAGATGGCTGCGGTGATTATAACTATTTCCTTTCATTGATTAGCACTCTCTCTTTTGACCATTAGGATTCTGGCAACCACATTCTGGAGCTGTTATTGGAGACCATCAAACTCTGAAATCTGAAACTAGGAGTCCTGTTCAGCTAAACTGTTAAATGATGGGCCAAATGTAAAATGGCACTCACATAGGGTTGTCTCATCCCATGCAATGTTGTGCTGCTTTTGTTAGAACCTTCCAAACAGTAGGCCTCTTCTCGTGGATATCTACCTACAACTTTTCATTACACATGTGACACTGTCCAAAATCTCCTCTCCAAAAATTGTTATTGAGAAGAATAGATTCCTCTCACATGCTAAAACTTTCCTTCCTTAGAATTGTTTTGTTACTGTTTAGTGGCAGCCAGTCCCTTGGGTTTCACTCCCTCAAGACTAGTTAAGTTCTTTGTTTTCTATTATTCCAAATATTTGTCAACTTCTTTCGGAAAGTTTTCTCATTAACTCTCTGATTTTTCCCCCCTGACATAATTGTCTCTCAAGAGAGTAGGTCATTTAGGAAATCTAATAACAAATGAGGTTGATTAAAGAGTTACTCCTTAAGGAGCTAATTAATAAAGACTCTACTGTAGTCACAGCACCAAGAGATGTTTTACTGTTTGCAGCAATTCTACATAAAACAAAAATCTTCTCTGAAGTTCATCTGGCGCTGTAAAACTTGTTGAACCAGAGATTCTTAAAAAACAGTTAAGAAGTTCTATCCAAAAGTGGTCAGAAAAGAAAGTTTACAAAGCCTGTGTCTTTTTCTGAGGATGCTGACCATGGTTTCAGCAAGATGGTTACTCCCTCATCTCCAACAGCTCTAAACCCATTGGAGATCACTGCCATGGTGGAGCACTACTGGGCTATCTCAAGTCCTCACCTTGTCCATAATGGGATTATATAGAGCCGGTCAAAATGCTGGCTCTTCATTCTGCTACAGTGGTTGGAGATGGAGCCATCTTCAGTTAGCCATTTCTTCCCTGGAAGTTCTGCTTAGCAAAATAAGTTTTAAATACAGGTTTAAGGCTTTAAAATTGTTTTGGAATGAACAGCCACAGGGTCATTCATTCATTCAATTTATATGACTTTGAAAACACTTTGAAAATAGACTAAGGGTTCTGATGAATGTGAAATAAAATTTTGAAATTAGAAGAATTATATGTCCCTTCCTGTGGGTAAATGCTTTTGTTTTGAATTATCTTTAAAAAAATGAAAGGATGAGACTTTGAAGGCCGGACACTGAAGGGAAGCAAAAGGAACCAAGATTACAATTAAAGGAGAACAACATTTAAATCTGATTTATTGATACAGAATGGAGCAAAATATTTTAACATGGGGCATATTGAAGGATGTTTTGGAACAATGGAACCAGAGGTTAATTTTAAGAGTGCCTGCCTCTATAGACAGGACAGAAATTTTGCAGTTATTTTATTTATATAGCATATTATTATATAACCTTATTTATTGTAGGCTGGATGTAAAAATCAATACCAAATTCTTGTACTTAGGGCTATAGCAGTCTTAGGCTTATATCCACAAATCAGAATAGTTTTAAATTGTTGTAATGTTTTACATTTCTTTGTGTTTCTTATGGGTTATCCATAGTTATCAATGTCTTATAGAATTTAATTTAATTTAATTTTAAAAGATTGTACATTTATAAGTTTTTTTTCCTATGTCATTATTTTATTTTATTAATACAATATAATGCAATTCTAGTCTGTGACCAAAATAAAAGCAAGCAAAATAAAAGCAAGCAAGAAAACATAATGGTGGTTTCATATAAAGCCAACACTAAACGTATCATATTCAGTTTAATGTAACATAAAATGACCAGTTGAAACTTACAGCAAGCGTTAAGGCTGAGTGTGGATTTGAATCTGATTCTTATCCAATGCTCTGATCACTATTCCAAGAGCTTTCCCAAAGCTTCATCAAAGCCTTACTTGTTGACTTTCCAACAAGTATTTTGAAAAAAAGTAAATAAAGTAAATAAATAAAAATAAAAACAAAATAAAAAAGTAATAAATTGAAATATAAATTGAATCAGAAAACAATAGTTAACAAATCATGTGGTTGTCCTCATATAATATGATAAGCCAACCCCCCTTTCTCTTTATCCATCCATCCATCCATCCATCCATCCATCCATCCATCCATCCATCCATCCACTATATATGGCCACCTACCTATCTAAGAATTCTGGGCAAGTGTACAAAGATTAAAAAAAGGAGTTACATTAAAACAAAAAATATGCTCAGTAAAATACAAATCACTGGTCACATACACCCATCACCCATTCCAGAGTCCCCAAATTAACAATGTGCCCCCAATGCTGGGGCCAGAGCTGGGTTTTCCTGGTCAATAGAGTAAGGGCTGTTTACATTTTGGAGGGGAGTCTGTTCCACGATACACCTAAGTTTATTTGGGCTTGGTTTGTGGTTGGTTAGCAGTGATTAACACTTGTAAGAGGACAGTCATTAAATGTGTCTTTTAATTTTAAACATACTCAGTTTCTTTAAACTTCCTTAAAGGAAGTGTGTGCATGTGTGTACAGATTCACTTCTTCTCTGAATAATTCTATCTTAATACTAAATTAAATTCCCAGGTCAAACTGATCATATCATGGGGCTACCATATATGGGATGCAAGCTGGGAGAGCTCTATTATTGCAATCTAAAAGTATTGTGCAGCTGCTTCATACCATGCTCATCTCTACCTTATGTTCTGTTAAAATCCAAGTCAAATTTCCCTGTATGTTACTGCTAAGCCACATATCCTGCAGTTATTATATGGCAGAGAAGAAACTTGAGTTTAAAAATGTTTTCAGAGGAAAGTTGGACTCCAAAAATGTGAGAGCACCTCAGGCCTTAAATCTGGATGGTCCTGAGAAGTCAAAAAGACGTCCCCTTTAACTGTATAACAAGCATCTGAGTACAGACACTGTCTTTTAGTGGAGACTGTTCAATGAAGATATAAGGCCATTCCAATAATCCAGCTGAACAACCAGAAATTAATTTAGAATCTTCTGAATCCATATTCTTCTGAAAAAGGGATGAACGTGGTTTTAAAAAATAAAGCAAAAAAAGATTTACTTTAGACAAGTTCTGTACAGTGTTGTTCTGTACAGTGTCTGTGCTTTATAGTTACAGTAAACTATAAAGCACAGACACTCAAGAGGGCACTGTTGTTCTGTTCAAATTTTGTTGAAATCTCATTTTGATTAAAATGGGCCACTGCTAACTGTTATTCTTATTTGAATTTCAGAGAAGAAGAATGACGGTGGCAGATGACTTCTTTTTCTGTCTAATCTTTTGGGGAACCATACTCTTATATTCAGAGCCATTTTCATTATTGGTAAAAAATATATGTAAATATCCTGTTTGATGTTGTGTAAATTACCCTGAGAATCAGGGAATGATAGTGTTGAAGAATAAATAAATAAAAAAATCTATGCACATATAATGAGCAAATAAAATATCTAGCTGGCTTTCAAGGGGAGAGAGCACTCCATATTGTTATGTACAGATTAATAAAGGTGATATTTCTGCTCAGATGCATAGAGATATGATCAGGATTCTGGTCTCAAGGCCTATATAAGGAATGCTGGGAGAAAAGGTATGTTCTGTTGGGAGAATGGTAACAGTCAGTGCTTTTTTTGTAAAAGAAAAAGGTGCCGGAACTCACACATGTCATACAACCCGCCTTGCCTACCCTACAAGGTTCTATCCAAAAAAGGTGCCGGAACTCCGTTCTGAGCGTTCTGTGAGAAAAAAAGCCCTGGTAAAAAGTTACCACCCTACTCCTTTTCCAACCCCCTTCTACATGAGCATTGGTACTGATTTATACTCCAGAATTAGATATTCCAACAGCTGAAAATGCATTTCTGATGTACAGGGATATTTCCTGGTGGAAATGAAGGCCTTGCAGGACTCCAGGCATGTGATTTCCTTGGATCATTCAAGAAATGGAAAGGAAAGATTGAGCAGAGGAAGTGAGAACAACCTTTAAAAAAGCCTAACCTACTAATTAACCTAATCCTCATTGTCCCAAATGGCTAGTCTTCCAAATGACTGACAGCATTGTCTAAAGCAGGGGTAGGCAACCTTGGCTCTTTTATAACTCGTGGACTTCAACTCCCAGAATTCCTGAGCCAGCACAGCTGGCTCAGGAATTCTGGGAGTTGAAGTCCATGAGTCATAAAAGAGCCAAGGTTCCCTGCCCCTGGTCTAAAGGATGAGCACAGTCATGCCTATGTCTAATTAGACTAAACCTCTTCCATCTGGTACCTGAATTGGTAGGCTGAACTCTACCATTGGTAGGCTGAACTCTACCAACGGTTTACTTACTGGTCATATGTGCCTGGAAAATTCTGCTGATTGATATTTGATGTTGGAGAAGCCTTCACTGAAACAATGTCTTTATTGTACTCTCCCATTTCTGCTTCAGGGTTACCCTCCTATCCCAGCTACAGTACAGTATATGCTTTCATCTGTTAAGACATAGGTTGGGAGCTCAGCTAGTGCAGGGGTATCAAACTGCCGGTCTGCGGGCCTGATGCATCATAGCGAAACTGTGCCCACCCCATTGCCGGCAATGGAAAAAAAGTCACCATACATCGCGACACATCACGTGACATTGCGAGTTTGACATCCCTGAGCTAGTGGTTGTACAGTGGGTCTGGGGATTTCACTTTACAGAACCTCAGCAACCCTATAGCTGTTTATTTAACAAGATCCCTGCAGAGCTATGTCCTCTTGCTTTTTTTCTTCCATGGAAACCAAAGCTCATACCACTGACATTCTTACCCAGTTTCACTCTATCTTTATATTCTCTTATCTTTTCTTTTCTGGGCAATGAATGAAACAGAGGTTCGGTTGTGCAAGATGTTCCTCTCCACTGAACACCTCCATGGTTGGTGAGGTCTTTATGTCTATTTTGTATGACTTTAAGTGCTAAGAAAGATGGTTCTCCAACCTTAGATCTTCTGACCTGGCATGCTTTTTTTTCTCTCTTGTCCATCTTCTTTTACAGATAGCAAGACTGTTTCACCATTTACTTCAGATGGAAATCAAAATCCTCTTTCCTGATCATTTTTGCCATCTCTTGATGCTTTGTCTCCATGTAGAAGAGCACTAATGATTTTGCTTTTTTGGCAGTTCATTTCATTTGATCATCCAGCAAGCGTCCAGGCTTGGCTTTGTCAGACTGCTGAGAGTCAACGAAGTGAGGCTAAATCTTTCAAGTATTTTTTTTCAAATGTGTTGATGTTGACTGTTTAATGCTTTGCAGAAAATGAACAAAATTCCCAACCAGATACTGTATTTCAGAAAACAATGATTAATTTTCATTAACTGAGATCCAGTGAGTTATGTTTAATCAAGATTGCTCATGAAGTTTACAATCCCTAAGTTTTTTCAATAAATGCTTTAATGTTTGTCCTTCTCACAATGCACAAGCCTCTTCTGTATTATAGGGGTATCATGCTGAGTTAATTTGGCATTATCCCTCTGTCAAATCTCTGCACAAACTATAGTATTAAAGGAGAGCTTTTAGTTTTCAGGAAATAAAATAGCTGTTTACATTTGGAATATTTTCCTTATTTGGATAGAAACTCCATGCTTATTTTCTTAAAATCCACACCTTACTGCAGGCGTCTTCAAACTTGGCCCCTTTATGACTTGTGGACTTCAACTCCCTGAATTCTTCAGCCAGGCACACTGGCTGAGGAATTCTGGGAGTTGAAGTCCCCAAGTCATAAAAGGGCCAAGTTTGAAGACCCCTGCCTTACTGTATCTATAAAGATGGGGTTTGAAACAAAGTAGGAAAAACTGTAAGAAAGAAACTTGGCATGCCTTTCCCTCTGCTATGGAACAGAAACACCATCCTGATTGGGGCAAAATCTGTACCTGATTTTCTGTGAAAATGAAAATGCGTGAAGAATATTACATGGAGTTACATCAACCAGACACACAGGAAAATAAAGGTCATTTGCAAATCTGAAGCTTTTCACCAAGACTGAAATAGTTAACTTCCTATATTGAGCTTCAGTTATGAATTTGATTTTAGTATGCCATTAATGGAATATATTTTATTTCAGTGGATTTATTCCTCTGTTACCTACCTGATTCCAGTTTGCACTTGTTCCCTTTAAAGTCACCATGCAAGGCAGAGTTGTCCTCCTTACAGAACCTAATGATGTACAATTTCCTCCTTTTCATATCATCCATCCACTGAGATTGATGAAAGCTCATGTCATTGGAATGTGAAAGGTTTAGAATTCGACACCTAGCCTGTCTCCAAATATGTTCTACTAACTTTTTTCATCTCCAGTCATTCCAGCAGGATCATACTGGTTCAGACTGAGTTTACATTGTACCTATAGAATGACTGAATTAAAAGGACATTCGCTCACTGTTTTACATAGGAGTGTTGCAGAACCTGAGGTAGGGCACCGGTATTTGTGCAGGACAGAAAGAATCTAACCTGAGTGATGGTTAGTGAAGAACTGAGATTTAAGGAAGTCAATGATGCGGGTAGGCAAAACACACTACCTTACTAACTGTACCATACCAGGAGGAGAATCAGAGAGCAAGTGCACTGTATATGCATGCCTGAAAACAAAAGCAGAAAGAGGTAGTCTGAGATTAGAGTCTCATAGACAAAGAGCCAGTAGGGTGATAGACAAAAAAAAAGGAACACAGAGTAAATTGTTAATTTACTGCCCCTTGGAATCACAGGTTGTGAGGTGCCGAACAGTCAGTGCCATTTCCAGCAATATCCAGTGAGGGATGATAGCCCATGAGATTATTTAGTTTTACATTCATGAAACTGAAGGAGCGATGATATAATCCCATTTACTCTCATTTTCAGATGAGCCATGGACACAGAACAGGAGAACAACACCAACTTTACGGGATTCATTCTCCTGGGCTTCTCCACCTCACCAGAGTTCAGGGGACTTCTCTTCCCCTTCTTCCTCTGCATGTACCTGCTTAGCTTACTGGGAAACCTCTTGATCATGCTGCTGATCTTCTTCAATAGTGACCTTTTTCACACCCCCATGTATTTCTTCCTCAGTCATCTATCATTGGCTGACCTGGGATTCAGTTCCAACGCTGTACCCAAGATGTTGCAAATCTGGGTCTCCCAGAAAAACACCATCTCCTATAGTGGATGCTTGAGTCAAATGTATTTCTTCATGGTCTTTTGTACCTGTGATAACTTTCTCCTTGCCTCCATGGCATATGACCGCTATGTGGCTATCTGCCAACCACTTCATTATTCTATAATCATGAGCTACAAGCATTGCTTGATTTTGGCTGCTGTGTCTTGGCTCCTCTCTTTTTCCCAAGGCCTATTGTATGTGTTTACAATAGCTAATTTTTCTTTCTGTGGGTCTCGGGAGATCCCCCATTTCTTCTGTGACCTCCATCCTTTACTCAAACTTTCCTGCTCAGACACCTCTTCTGCTGAAACACTGCTCATGATTGAAGGTACTGCAACCATGCTTGGCCCCCTTATACTCATCCTTCTCTCCTACATATTGATTATTTTCAAGGTGTTGAAAGTTCCTTCAGCTTCTGGGAAGTACAAAGCCTTCTCCACTTGCACTGCACACATCACGACTGTTGCCTTGTTCTATGGGACTCTGATTAGCACCTACATCCGCCCATCTTCCACGTATTCTGGCTCTAGGTTGAGAGTGGCTTCAATATTCTACACTGTGGTGATCCCTATGCTCAATCCTTTCATATACAGCCTGAGGAATAGTGGGATTCATGGGGCCATGAGGAAATTTCTAAGGGTTTGGGTGCAGAAGAGGGGAATCAGAGCAGAACTGAGAGTGACACATAATAAACCTGGAGCCAGTTTGGAAAACAAGGGCTGCCAGTAAAATGATATTTGATGTTCTTTAACCTTCATAACATTCCACACTATTTACTATGTCCTGTGCATAAAGTTATGATTTCTTCATATCTCCCAAGATTGTGTGCCATTATAAAATGAGAACGTTGAAACTCTAAAAGTTCAGCTGCATGGCCTTAATATAATTTATGTACGTATAGGTTACTTCAAGTGGCTTGTACTTCTACTGTATGCATTTCACCAGCATTACTCTTTTAGATTTAAATGGATTAATCACATAGATAACCATGAGTGTAGAAATAAGCTACCATTATGTTCTGAAGCCCCAGGAAGAAGGTTTGAGTAAAATTTAAAATAAGATTTGATTAAGAGTGCATTTTTCTTTTTTTAATGGACATATTTGACATATTAGTAAATTTGTCATATTTCCACCCAGATCTTTGGTGCTGTTCCCACACTATTATCTATGCTGGGCAGCTTAGCCAATTTATTTTTTAGCTCTGCCACAACATTGATAAATCAGAAATAGTGGAGCTTTGCAGCACTTTTGAAGTGGCTCGCATCTACTTTGTTGTCCCTTTTCCCCGCTGGGCTTAAGAAGCCATGGCTCCTGTCCACTTGCCTGCTTAAAATGTGAAGAGGGTGGCTTCTCAACTTCACTCTACAGTTGCCAGTTTTTCTATTTGTAATTGTTGTGAAAATTCTCATTGTGCAAAGTGGAAATGCTAATGGTATGTGAGGGCTTTCTGGTTCCTGGCTTTTACATGCCCCCAGCTGGAGAATGATGCATTGAGACAATTGCAGGGTGCTGATGTTAGCTCTGTGAAGATTTAAAGCTTTATGGAGCCATTTTTATTCTTGCCAAAGGAGCAGAAATTCACCTATTAATAGCGAGCACCATAAACAGGCATAGATAACAGTGCAAGATAACACATAGAAAATATTTCCTTTCATTCTTCCGGTAGATCAGCTTGGAAAATGAAACCTAATTGGGAAATAAAATAATTTCCTAAAATACTTCATCATACCAAACTGGCTTCTTATTCACCATGCCTGAGATTAATTTTAAAGGTATTGATCCAGAGTCAAGTTCTTCTTTGGCATGTTCTCCATCACAACTGAGATTATTACATTTCCAGAAATGGGAATTTTGTCATTTATTTGGAAATTTAATGACCTTTATAAGGCATTTTATATTTATATTTACATATTCAAGAACATATTCTAGTATGTCTGGGACTGTCTACTTCAGGTAGAATTTTCACGTATTACACGATCACATTGAGAGCAAATGCTCTTGACACCCATCCTGAAAGTGTTTGATTGAAATGCCCATGGATAAGTCTCTTTTTGGCAGTAGTCCTCCCAAACTGCTTGCTCTTTATAGCTGATGTTCCCTAGCCCTGATGGCATTTTGCAAAACTTTGGACTTCAAAAATAATTCAATAATTCATTGGAGATGAAATGAAATTAGGCTACTCACTGGAAACATTAATCACAAAAGCTTGAACTTTTGGACACATAATGTAAAAGGTAAAGAAAATTCTGGAGAGGACATTGATCTCAGAAAAATTGCAGGCAACTGAACTGAAAGAGACATCAGCAAGTGAAGTGATTAGATATTATTTATCACTGACACAGGCATTGTGCAAAAGACTAGAATTACAGGACCCTGGACAGCTCCATTCCGTTTGCTGAACTGGACTGGAGAACCTGCCCATAGATCTGGATTTTTTTTTTATTACTTTCTTCACCTTATTTTTCTGCTGAAAGCTATCAAGGGCTGCACACAACAAACAAGGCAAATTACAAAAACAAGAGAAACGGCTCCAAGAAAAACAAAATTTAAAAGAAAATGGAGGACAAAGGGACATTTATAAAGGAGAGACTGATCTTTGCATAACAAAAATTTTCAAAAAGAAACACAATTTTTTTTAAAAAAGCCCTTGTCCATCTCAATAATGTTCATACTCATTGCAGAATCTCATAAAACATATCTTATTTTAACTTTGATTAAATAAGCAACTTTATATTCCTTACTTTTACTCTGAAAATTTTTAATCTGTAAAGTTCGTCAGTCAGTCTCTCTCTCAGCCCAACTCACTTCACAGGGTGGTTGTTCTGGGGAAAATAGGAGGAGGAAGGTGTGTTGGATACATTCAGTGCCTTGAGATATTTGTCAAAATAATGAAGGTGGAATACAAATAAAATAAGTAAATAAATAAATAAATATTGTTGTCAGATTTAATCCCTCTTCAATTCTTCTTTAACCCATTGCATGGACTTCTTCAAGCCTCTTTTGTAAATCCAATAAAAAGACATTGTTCAGATAATTCCTTTGGTGTAATTTTGTAAATCCCAATCAAAACTCTAGGCAGTTTTTTCCCCTTCCTTTTTGCCTAGAATTTTTAGTCCCCTCTAGTGCCTAATTTAAATCATAAGGTCTCTAATCTCTGTTAGGATCTATAGTAGACAAAATAATTCTGGTCCCACCCCCCCAATCTATTTATTTTATATAATTAATTCCAAAATCTTGAGGTAAAAATCCAATATTCCAAATTTGTCTGGATGCTTAAATAGTTTATAACTTTCTTGGATCAAAATCTTATTTATCTTTTTTGACATTTACTTCAGCGTTTTTAAGTTCATAAATATATAGTTCTTTTCTTTGGTTTAGAAGTGAAGGTAAACTCATTAGCAGCTTTTCAAACATCTTTTTGAAGATCAATACTTTAAAGATAATTAAATAGGCAATTCTGAAAGTGATTAGTGAAAGGCTTTGCCATGATTAATGAACTTGATGATTGAGCCTTTCATTTTCCAGCACTGAAACCCATGGGAAGAGCAGCCATCCCAGGCACAGATAGGTGATCTCCCATCTTCTCCATGTCCAGATGGAAGACCAGGGGTTATGAAGAACCAATGTACTTGCCAGTTCTTCATTCTTTGCCATGGTTATCATCACATCATGGAGATGTGTTTGCTTGCCATGCCTCCACTTAGAGTGCACACCGGTTTTGAATGAGGAAGTGCAATTCTTTCCAAAGACAGAGATTAAAGACAAAGAATCCTAGGATCTAGGGGATCCTAATAGCTACAGCCATTCAGTCTTGGTACAATTAAGGCAGGACATCAACTATATCACTTGAACAATGCAGAGTTGATATGTATAAATGGGTATCAACAATCTGTTGATGATACTATACCCCAAACTGACAGATGATATCACATTATGGTTTTATGTAGGTGTTAAACAAGAGGGGAGAGATTATTGAGACCTGTGGCACCTCTCATAGAAGGGGCTGAGGGTGCAACCTCTACCCCTCTGTCAATACCAATCAGAAACTGCCATGAAGGAAAAAGGAGAACCAACCTAATATGGTGCCCCCATTTCCAAAGCCTCACAGCCAGTTCAGAAAGATATTGAGACTGAATCCAAAGCTGCTGAGAGATCAAGGAGAGGTCAATGGATGCACCATCCCCTCCAACAACATCAGAAGTCATTGACAAGCATAATTATTACTGACTCCATACTAAATTCTTGAATGCTGACTGGAACAGATACAAATAAATTTATTCCTCCAAACTTAACTGGAATCTGACCATTTTCTCAGCAACAGAAAAGGCCCCATTTTTAAATGGAAAGTTGAAGACATGACAATAATTGTATAACAAAATTTGTTGGTTCCAGGCACAGCCTCTTGAGGGGGCACATTGCCTCCTCCTTCAAGGCTAAAGACATTGTTCTCTCCTGAAACAAGCCAACTCCACAGCATGGACCCAACTGCAGGATACCTCTTGAGTGGTTTCAACAACCTGGGAGGGACCTAGATGTAAACAGCTTGGAGAATCCTGCCCACTTCCTCAAGAGTCACCAATTCATAAGAAGAATGGAGTGGTTATTTATGTCAAGAATACTATGACAGCGGAGTTAATAGAAGCAGACAAACAAGGAAAATATGTTATAATAGATTTGTTGCTTGAAGGCAAAAAAACGCTTTTGGTTGGACTGTATGCTCCTAATCAACAACAAGCTGATTTTTATAGTTCATTACACAGCAAGATCACCCAGTTGGATTATAAATCTTTTATTTTTATGGGAGATTGGAATGGCGTCTTGGATGTACAACTGGACAAGTGTAGTTCTTTTAGGCGTACTCCAAGCCACGCTAGATTGCCTAAATCTTTTTTTGAGATGAAGGATGATTTGGAGTTGCGAGACATTTGGAGAGAAAGACACTCACAAGAAAAGGATTATACTTTTTTTTCCTGATAGACATCAATCTTTTTCCAGGATTGATTTTATATTAATGACTAATGATTTTTTTTCTAGGATCAAGAAGATAAAGATTTGTCCAAGAACTATGTCTGATCATAGCCCAGTCTGGCTAGAGATTGATAAGGACAATAGAGATAGGCGTTCCTGGCGTCTAAATGAGAACCTGTTTAGAAATCAGGGAAACATGGAAGAATGTAAAAAACAGATGGTCTTTTTTGAAACTAACATGAATAAGGGTACCTCTATGGACATGGTTTGGGATGCTAGCAAAGCCTATATGAGAGGGGTGTTAATATACATGAACAACAAATATAGACGTAATTTGGAATTTAGGAGGAAAGAACTAGAGAATGAAATTAGGGAAAAAGAAAAGGCCCTAATTTTGAATCCATCGGATGTGAAGACCAAAGAGGTTATTAATTTGTTAAGAGGACAGTTTGACAAGCTGATGGCTGATCAGGTGGCAACTAACTTACGGTTTGCTAGGCATAATACTTTTTGCAATGCCAATAAACCAGGTAGATGGTTAGCTTACATGTTAAGGAAGAAGCAAAGGGCTTCTAATATAGATAAAATAGAATACAAGGCTAAGGTTGTGTATCAACAGGATTGTATTAAGGAAGCTTTTGTGGACTTTTATTCTAAATTATACGCTAAAGATAAGATTAATGAAGCAGATATTGATGCATATTTGAGGAATGCTAATATCCCGGCTCTTACACAAGAACAAAAGGAAGAGATTAATCAATTGATAACGGAAGAAGAAATTCTTTTAGCAATTAAGCAATTGAAGGTGGATAAAGCGCCAGGCACGGATGGACTGACTGCGGTGTATTATAAAAACTTACAATTGGAGATGATAAAGCCATTAAGGGAATTGTTTCAGACAATTCAAAGGGGAGGAGGGGTGCCTCCGTCCTGGAGAACTGCTTTCATTTCTCTGATTCCCAAGGAAGATCAGGATGTCACCCAAGTAAGAAACTACAGACCAATATCACTTTTGAATACGGACTACAAGATATTTGCTAAGGTTTTAGCTAATAGATTGATGAGGGTATTGCAACAGATAATTCATGGTGATCAAACTGGGTTTATTAGTGGCAGACAAATGAAAAATAATGTGAGGCATATAGTAGACTTGTTGGAATTTTTGGAAAGGAACAACCAGATCCCTGCGGCGCTGATCTTTTTAGATGCTGAAAAAGCCTTTGATCAACTGGATTGGCAATTTTTGATGAAAGTATTAGATAAAATGAATTTTGGGGATAAATTTTTACAACCAATTAGGGCTTTATATCAAAAGCAAACAGCCCGTATAATAGTTAACAACAGTTTGACTGAAGTATGTAATATTGAAAAGGGCACAAGGCAAGGGTGTCCGTTATTACCTCTATTATTTGTTTTAACATTGGAGATATTATTGATTAAAATACGGAATTCGGAAAAAATTAAGGGAATTCAAATAAGAGATCAGGATTATAGATTGAGGGCGTTTGCAGACGATCTGGTTGTTACGGTGACCCAGCTAGAAAATTCTGTTGTGGACCTGATGGAGATAATAATGCAATATGGGAAAGTTTCTGGATTCAAGGTTAACATACAAAAAACTAAAATATTGGCTAAAATATGACAGTATTACAAAAGGCTGTTTTAGAAGGGTTAACTGGATTTGAAATTGTCAAAAGGGTTAAATATTTGGGGGTTTATTTGTCACCCTCAAATGCAAAGTTATATAAAAATAATTATGAAAAGTTTTGGGGTAAAGTTCAAAAAGAATTGGACAGCTGGAAGAAGTTACAATTGTCATTACTGGGAAGAATTGCAGCAGTGAAAATGAATGTTTTGCCGAAATTTCTGTTCTTATTTCAAATGATACCCATTCTTAAAAAGGATTCAAACTTGGAGGAATGGCAAAAGGGTATCAATAAATTTGTATGGGCAGGGAAAAGGCCACGAGTTAAATTTAAGATTATGCAGGATACGCGTGAAAGAGGTGGTCTTAAAATGCCCAATTTTAAACTATACTATGAAGCTGCTGCGTTGTCAGCGATTAATCTAACACAAGGGAGATTATTAAATCTTGAAGGCCATGACTTGTTATTTGGCTGGCATGCATATTTATTGTATGATAAGAAGGTAGATAATGTATTTAAAGTGCATATTTTAAGACATGCTTTGTTGCGAGTTTGGAAAAAGTACAGACATAAGTTAAATTACAAGATACCTTTATGGGCAATACTGAAACACGCAATAGAAAACATAAATGTTGGGTTCAAACATGATGTGACTACATATAAGGAAATTTTAAATTTGGAGAGGAACATATGGTGTCTGAAGCCGTATAATCTTCTACGAGAAGAGAAGATTGTTCAAACCTGGTTTCAATATGGGCAATTACGGGCCAGGTGGAAAGAAGATCAGAAAATTGGTTTTTCAATGACTGATGAAAATCTGGTGAAGCAAATTAGAAATCAGGGTCTAGCACATATCAAACGGATATATCTTGCATTGATAGAAATTGACTCAGAAACAGAACTTGTTAAAGATTGTATGATAAAGTGGGCTCAGAATATTCAAGAAGTTATCACAATGGACACTTGGGAAAAGATCTGGGTGAGGAACGTAAAATTTATGCAAGCTCAAAATTTAAGAGAGAACTTTTATAAAATGTTTTATAGGTGGCATTTAGATCCTAAAAAGCTTGCAAGTATGTATCCGAACTATCAACCTAAATGTTGGAGATGTGGTGGCGAAGATGCAACGTATTTCCATATCTGGTGGACCTGTAAAAAGGTTAAAGCTTTTTGGATTAAAATCTGGTGGAATATGCAGAAGATATTTAAGCAAAGGATAAAGTTTTGTCCGCAATTGTTTTTATTGGGCATAATTACGGATACTACAGTTGTGGACACTAAGTTGATGTTGAATTTAATTACGGCAGCAAAACTTTTAGTAGGTCAATATTGGAAGAAGGAGGAACTGCCGACTATAGAAGAATGGACTTTAAAAGTTTCTGACCTGGCGGAAATGGCAAAGATATCGGCTTATTTGAAAGATCATTCGCAACAACGTTATATTATGGAGTGGAAAAAGTGGATTGATTACATCCAGAACAAATATGGGACCAAAAAGTTTCATTTAGCATTTGCATAAGTTTTGATGTGATAATAGTATTGCTTGTAGTCATTTTATATGAGCTAGAGTGCGATAGACTTAATAGTTTATTGTTGTTAGCATATGGTTGTTTATGATTGCTTTTATTTTTATACCTTGTATTTAGCTCTGGGAAGTCGGGAATGGGGAGGGGGGAAGGGGAGGGGGGAGGGCTAGGAAGGGTTGGGTAGGGGGTGGGGGGAGGGGTTGTTAAAGATAAAATGTATTGAAAAACTTTTCAATAAAAAAAAGAGTCACCAATTCAAACTTATCCCAGCTTACACTGCAAGACCCAGGCATCTTAGCCAGACCTTCCTAGCTGGAGTCCACCTCTGAGTGGGATGTGCATGACTTATTATAAGCCAAGCAGCTAGATTATTCTTCACAGCAGCCCTGCAGATGATCCTGTGGCCCACCCTTCCCCAACTAGCACAGGGCAGCTGAATGATTATTGGCAGACATGAAAAGAATAGAGAAATACAGATACGTATATGGATTATATTATGAAAACATCATCACACTTTTGCCAAGCAAGTGCAAAGTTATGTAGATAATAGGAAGCTTCATGGATACTGTTTGTTGCAACAGCAGGAAACCTGAAAAGAGGCAAATACTTGCCTTCATTTGAAACAGAAAGTTATAGAAGAGGTCCATTGTAAGTGTGGAAGAAGAAAATACATTCTCCATGGGAGGAATAAAATAAATGGGAAAGGCTAATGGTGGTGGATTCACGTCTATCAATTTAAAAAATGATCCTTGTAATTGTACCTCTCACAATAATTCAAATGCAGGAATTATCAACCAGAGCTTTTTTACAGTAAGCCGATAAAGCAATACACTTAACCCTGCAAATCAAGCTATTTTGAAGTACAAATAGCTGAGTGGAGAATAAGCAATATTAAGACTTCAGAGGTATGTTCTCAGTGTTTGCAACTGGATAAAACTGTTATGCAGATTTGCCCACTCGCTGTTATTGCTATTTACTTATTTAAGCTTTCAAAGATAGTTTTTCTAAAGGTAGGGATATATATCGATAATACCCTATCAGATGAGAAAAAGCAAGTCCTACTCCGATCCATAATGTTAATATACTGGTGATAATATTCAGGTTTCCTAATATAAAACTGCACACTACTACCGGTGATGTTTGCTATTGGGAAGTAGACTTCTGGAGATCCAACACATTGAGAATAATACTGTTTGCCCCAATAAAGTTTTGTTTATTAAAAAAAACAACCGGTTATGTTTGGTATCCACCAACCTAGCCAATTTTAGATTGCTTGGTATTCCTGTTGAATATTTTTTGATTAACAAGTTCCCTGAAGAGTGTCTTCATAACTTATATTTTCTTTCCTTGGGGAGTCACAATGAAGATGAATTATCTCCATCTCATTACAATAAGGGTCCTATTTATACCATTGCTTAGTCACCTCTGCTTCAGGAAGAAAACAGGTTACACTGCAAAGACTTTGTTCTTAGGTAAATGATTGTACAATGTGTATCATCCCCATGAAAGAGATCCATTTTTAGTGAAGACATCAAGACTTCCAATTCCAGTAGAGATATGGTAACGTATCCAATTATATTTTATGGGCAAAGAATATGATCTTCTTAGTGCTTTATTCAGCTTTATCTCCGCCTCTCTTTCGTGTCTGTATATACAGTATAACAACATATAACTGCGCACATCTTGCTATCACATTCTTTGAACTCAATGCATTCTCAGCATACTGTATCTGAATTAACCACAGAACAATGCTGTTGCATAGTTCTTCTGTCTGTCATTGTTGTGCTTCTATTATCCCCATGCAGATTGTCTTTTTGCAAATACATATGAGATACATACATACGGGGTGGTATAATGGAGGTACTGGTGAAAAAAAAAAAAGCCTGGGGAATGAGACTTCGAATTGGAAAAGGGTTGTTATCTCTTTGTTCAGAGTGTAGACAGGGTGGGGAAACAGCCTGGGGGGAAAATGACGTAATTAAAAGGGCTATTGCTTAGTGAAAACTTTGCATATAATATGTCACAAAAGAGCCCTTGAAGTTTAACATGTGGGAAAAAAAGTGTGCCTGAAGAATATGTGTTTGGCTCCTACCAGTCGGTGGGTGTGCACAGTAATGGGTGAGATGGATAAATGTTTTACACAGAAGAAGGCAGGCTGCTCTATTACCCTAAATTAAGCCATTTCAGCTTAAGTAGTGACCATTTTACAGGAAGAAGGAACTGGGTTATTGGCAAAGGGATTTTTAAAATAACATCCTTAACTAATCAGTCCAATTGCCAGAAATTTTTATTTTAACATCCATTCCCCTATTTTAACACTCATAAATAATTTGTCATTGTACATTCCCCCCATCAATCTGAAAACAAACAAAACTAGTCCTAACATATCAACAAGATTCTCAGTTGCTCATAAAAAATCAGAGAGAGGAGAGATTTATGCAGACCTCGGCCATATTTGGAGGGAGTGGCTTTTTTCAGTTGTTGGCATGCAAATTAAAATAAGCTACAGTATATGTCTTTCACAAGAGAAATGCCTATGGATACTATTTAACAGCTGTAAATCTATTTCTTTCTCTCAAGCTAGTAGTCAAGAACTTGGTCCTAAATCCCTGAGCTACATGATGAACACAGAGCAGAAGAATCAAACCATCTTTGCTGGATTCATCCTCCTGGGTTTCTCCTCCTCACCAGACCTCGAAGTGCTTCTCTTTCCCATCTTCCTCTGTATGTACCTACTTTGTCTGCTAGGAAACCTCTTGATAATCTTGCTGATCTTCTCCAGTACCAATCTCCTTCATGCTCCCATGTATTTCTTCCTCTGTCACTTGTCATTGGCTGACCTTGGATTTAGTTCTGCTGCAGTGCCCAAATTGCTATACAACTTAGTGACCCAGACAAAAGCAATATCCCATAATGGTTGCCTGACACAGATGTATTTCTTTGTGAGTTTTGCTGCGACAGATAACTTTCTCCTGGCCTCCATGGCGTATGACCGCTACGTAGCCATCTGCCGCCCATTGCACTATGCCAGAGTCATGAGCTTCAAGTGCTGCCTTCTGTTGACTGCTGGATCTTGGCTCCTGGCTCACTCCCACTCTTTGTTGTACATCCTGTTAGTATCTAATTTTACCTTCTGTGCTTCTCGAGAAATACCCCATTTTTTCTGTGACCTCCATCCTTTATTAAAAATCTCTTGTTCGGACACCTCCATTGTTGATAAGCTTCTTGTGAGTGAAGGAACAGCCATTGTTCTTGGGCCTCTGCTTCTCATTCTTTTCTCTTACATCTTCATTGTCCTGAAGGTGGTGAAGCTTCCGTCTAAGTCCAAAAAGTACAAAGCTTTCTCTACTTGCAGTGCTCACCTCACCACCGTGGCTTTGTTCTATGGCACCGTGATAAGCACCTACCTCCGCCCATCAACTTCCTATTCTGTCTCAAGGCTGAGAGTGGCATCAATATTCTATACAGTAGTCACCCCTATGCTCAACCCTTTCATATACAGCCTGAGGAACAGCGAGATACACGCAGCCATGAAGAGACTGGTAAGGAATTGGTTTTAGTGGAAATAGCATCCTCAGCCATAGGTACAAATAATCATGACTGTCAATGGAACGTTGCCCAATGATTCCTAGCATTTAGAGTTTTCTGTTATTCTGTTAATAGTAAAGTACAACCAAGCTTACTTTTTATATTAGCTGTTTCTCAACATACAAAGGAGCCTGAAGATCTGTCAATAACATTGTAAGCCACTCTGTTCCATGAAGTAAAATTCAACTGAGTCCTTCGGGAGAAGGGCGGTATAAAAATAAAATAAAATAAAATTAAATAAACTGTCAGAAAATACCCTGCTTTTGGACAGCTTATTGTCTGAAAAAACTTCTGTGATGCCTTTTGACATTGGTAGTTGTTGGTTTTTTTGCAAGCTATCATAGCTACTGGTCTCATCGCAAGGCAGGGTTGTGTTTGCTGAAAAATAAAGATTATTTATTTCCCTGAGAACATTTTGGCTGAAGTGTATGAAGTAAGTGATGTTTATTATTGCTTTTAAGGAACTGATTCTTTCGAAAGGTAACAGCCAGAGGTCTCAGTGTGCTTAAAGTGCTGTGTATGTTTGTGTGTCTCTGTGGGTGTTCAATTGATTATTGGCTACTATAGATTTCTTGGCTACATTTTTGTATTTTCCTGTTGCCTTTCTCCTACAGAAAGTCACCCTTTGGACCTAAGGCGGCATTAGAACTTATTGATTCCTGGTTCTAATCTGGTGCCTTCAACCTCTACACTAAATCCCTAAATCTCCATTATTTTCTTCTTACAAAAATTAGCTGGAAATAGCTATTCCTATTACAGAGGAAATTAGAGAGTATGAATAGTTAACTATCCTTCAATTGGTATCTCTACAACTTTACTAAGCTGGCTCTGTTTTGCTGATTAATTTTGTTTGCTTTTATCCTGCCCTTAAAGAAGTCTCTTCTTCTTCTTTTTAAGTATGGCTGTTATCCATCAATGTGAAATACCTACAGTAGGTGTTTCAGTTCTAGGTTACAAGAGTCTGAAATTAATCACAGTGAATCATCAACTCCTCTTCCACCAGATTTCCGTCTTCCTGAACCACAGCATTTGCTTTTCTTGCTGTCAGTCAGAACCATCTCCCAGTGCCAAAGATTTGTTGGTGAAATCACAGGATTTTTTAAATATAGGTTATCTTTGATTTCCTTGCCATATATTGGGAATTAAGTCCCTGAATTTAAAACTATCTGTCTTTTGCTAACTTGTGTTGAAGTTCTGTCTCTGTCTAACCTACCTCACAGGGCTGTTGTGGTGGAAAATGGGAGGGTGAAGTACTTTCTATGTTGTCTTGAATTTCTGCATGAAATGTATGATATAAATCAAGGAAACAAATATATTACCTTTTTTCATCCCTACAATCAATAACACATATTATTCCTATTTTGTCAAAACCTACTGGTTGAATGTAAATGTTTCAATACAAATACAAATAAAGTATAATGCAAATCGGTAAACTGTATCATCAATTGATCTTATTGTTTCTGTCATAATTAATAAAGGGATGAAAGTATTCTCTTTTCTGCCTTCCTTTTTTTGATCGGTGTAGACTTCAAACCTTATGATATGTGTTTCTGCACAGTTTGTTATTGCTTATTGCAAATCAAATCTTTATTGTGGTCAAAGACCAGTACAAGGAGGATGGGATACAGCCAACTAAAAAGTATACAGAATACATTGGAATCTAAAAAATAATAATTATAAAGGGTTTAAAACATATAAAACAGAAGTATTTATAAAAAACAAAAGTTAAAAACAAATCTAAAGAGAGGAACATTAAATGGGCCTGAGGAGCATGAAGTTTAGTATGTGACAGACTTAATCTATTCCAATGCAGAGTTCTCTAGAATTTCCAAGCTAGTTGTTCATTAAGACTAATTTATGGCACAAGTCATCATCTGATTGATTTTAAACACTGCTGTGCAGATCATGATGATATTATCTGTTATAGCAGGGTTGGTATCTAAAAGCAGAAAGGGGTAAAATTGTGCTGTTCACCCTGGGTATGTATGTACCTACAAGGTTAATATTAATGTGTCAACTGTCTGGCTAGCGAATTCAATATTGAGGAAAGTTTACAGCTTTGAGGTGTCATAAAAGATAAACTTTATTGAATGCACATCTTGGTACTGAAGAAGCAAAATCAACTTTAGTTTTCCCGTGTGAAAATCTGGTTAGTTAACAATAGCTTTTCATTACCTCCACCCACCACGTGTTCACATTGCCCCAATCACATCCCTTCGGTTTGTTATGGGAACAGTCCACTTCTCTGTCAGATACCTGCTTTTGTGACCTTGGGTCTCACGGCTTGTGGACGCCTTCGTGAAACTCTTTTTTCCAATAATTTTATTGAATATTACAATTATAGAGATATAAAGTTACAAAAAATAAAGAGGAAAAAATGTAAAGAAGGAAAAAGAAGAAAATGTAAAAAAAGAGAGAAGGAAAAAAAAATAAGAATATAAAGAAAAAAGAAATATGAAGTAACTTCCCCCTTGTCTCAACAAGTGTAAAACAATTTTAACAACTTATTATTTTTGCTTAAAATACAACAACCTCTTCCCCCTATATCCTATCTATAGACAAATCCTTAAAGCCTCATCATTCAATCCCTTCAAATAATGTCCTAGAACTTTTCAATTTCTTTTCTTTTTCCCCCTTTGTCTCTTCTTACAAACTCTTGCAAAAAAATAAAAAAATCTCTTTTGTAAATCTAATATAGGAACATTATCCAAGTTATTCTCCTAGTTGTTTGTTTGTATGTCTTCTAATTATTAAAACATCAAATGGTTTCCTGTACATCCAATATTTCAAATTCTATTTAACATCAGCTGGCATCAAGATTGGCTTATCACTTGCATGCTGGAGTGGATTTTACAGCATGTTTTTGTGAATTTAAGGGAAATGATGTCCTTCACATCCCACCTCCCAAAAAGATTATAATAGTGTTGCAGATTTGGGAAATCTTTCAAATAATCAGAAATACTGCTAGTTTTGAATGTCTTATTTGGCTTGATAATTTCTTTTAAATGGAAAATAATTAAAATTACCAGAAAATGTCACACTGAGCACTTCAACTCTGAGTCTCATTCTTCTGTCCTCCCTTCAGGTCTTCCAAGTTTTTATTCCTGAAAATTTAATTAGTATTTATTTCACTGAGCATAGTTTTCATTGGGCTTTTTTCAAAATGTTGGAGTCATTTGTTGTTGTTAGTTGCGAAGTCGTGTCCGACCCATCGCGACCCTATGGACAACATTCCTCCAGGCCTTCCTGTCCTCTACCATCTTCTGGAGTCCATTCAAGCTCACGCCTACTGCTTCAGTGACTCCATCCAGCCACCTCATTCTCTGTCATCCCCTTCTTCTCTTGCCCTCAATCTTTCCCAGCGTTAGGCTCTTCTCCAGTGAGTCCTTCCTTCTCATTAGGTGGCCAAAGTATTTGAGTTTTAGCTTCAGGATCTGGCCTTCTAAAGAGCAGTCAGGGTTGATCTCCTCTAGGACTGACCGGTTTGATCGCCTTGCAGTCCAAGGGACTCGCAGGAGTCTTCTCCAGCACCAGAGTTCAAAGGCTTCAATTCTTTGGCACTCAGCCTTTCTTATGGTCCAACTTTCACTGCCATACATTGCAACTGGGAAGACCATAGCCTTGACTATACGCACTTTTGTTGACAGGGTGATGTCTCTGCTTTTTAGTGTGCTGTCTAGATTTGCCATGGCTTTCCTCCCGAGGAGCAAGCGTCTTTTAATTTCTTGGCTACAGTCCCCATCTGCAGTGATCTTGGAGCCCAGGAAAATAAAATCTGTCACTACCTCCATTTCTTCCCCATCTATGTGCCAGGAATTGAGAGGGCCGGATGCCATGATCTTGGTTTTCTTAAGGTTAAGTTTCAACCCAACTTTTGCACTTTCCTTCTTCACTCGCAACAAGAGGCTCTTTAGTTCCTCTTCACTTTCTGCCATTAGAGTGGTATCATCTGCATATCTTAGGTTGTTGATGTTTCTTCCGGCAATCTTAATTCCAACTTTTGATTCATCTAGCCCTGCCTTTCTCATGATGTGCTCTGCATATAAGTTAAATAGGCAAGGCAACAGTATACAGCCTTGCCGGACTCCTTTCCCAATTTTGAACCAATCAGTGGTTCCGTGTCCAGTTCTCACTGTTGCTTCTTGGCCCGCATATAGGTTTCTCAAGAGACAAATAAGATGGTCTGGTATGCCCATCTCTTTAAGGACTTGCCACAGTTTGTTATGATCCACACAATCAAAGGCTTTAGCATAGTCAATGAAGCAGAAGTAGATGTTTTTCTGGAACTCTCTAGCTTTCTCCATGATCCAGCGTATGTTAGCAATTTGATCTCTAGTTCCTCTGCCTCTTCGAAATCCTGCCTGTACTTCTGGTAGTTTTCGATCCACATACTGCTGGAGTCTAGCTTGTAGGATTTTAAGCATAACTTTACTAGCGTGAGAAATGAGTGCAATGGTGCGATAGTTTTAGCATTCTTTGGCACTGCCTTTCTTTGGAATTGGAATGTAAACTGATCTTTTCCAATCCTGTGGCCACTGTTGAGTTTTCCAAATTTGCTGGCAAATTGAGTGTAGCACTTTTACTGCATCGTCTTTTAAGATTTTGAATAGCTCAGCTGGAATACTATCACCTCCACTAGCTTTGTTGTTGCTCAGCTTTTCTAAGGCCCACTTCACTTCACATTCTAGGATGCCTGGCTCGAGGTCAGTGACCACCTCATTGTGATTATCAGGGACGTTAAGCTCATTCTTGTATAGTTCTTCTGTGTAATTTTGCCACCTTTTCTTAATCTCTTCTGCCTCTGTTAGGTCCCTGCCATTTTGGTCCTTTATCATGCCCATTTTTGCATGAAACGTTCCCTTCATCTCTCCAATTTTCTTGAAAAGATCTCTGGTCCTCCCTATTCTATTGTTTTCTTCTATTTCTTTGCACTGTTCATTTAAGAAGGCATTCTTATCTCTTCTACCTATTCTCTGGAATTCTGCATTCAATTGGGCGTATCTTTCTTTTTCTCCCTTGCCTTTCGCTTCCCTCCTTTCCTCAGCTATTTGCAAAGCTTCCTCAGACAGCCATTTTGCTTTCTTGCATTTCTTTTTCTTTGGGATGGTTTTGGTTGCTACCTCTTGTACAATGTTGCGAACCTCTGTCCATAGTTCTTCAGGCACCCTGTCTATCAGATCTAATTCCTTAAATCTATTTGTCATCTCTACTGTATATTCAACAGGGATATGATTTAATTTATACCTGACTGGCCTAGTGCTTTTCCCTACTTTCTTTAATTTAAGCCTAAACGTTGCAACAAGAAGCTCATGGTCTGAGCCACAGTCAGCTCCTGGTCTTGTTTTTACTGACTGTATAGAGCTTCTCCATCTTTGGATGCAGAGCATATAGTCAATCTGATTTCTGTGTTGACCGTCTGGTGATGTCCATGTGTAGAGCCTTCTCTTGGGTTGTTGGAAAAGAGTGTTTGCTATGACCATCGTATTCTCTTGACAAAATTCTATAAGCCTGTGCCCTGCTTCATTTTGTACTCCAAGGCCAAACTTGCCTGTTATTCCAGTTATTTTTTGGCTTCCTACTTTAGCATTCCAATCCCCCATGATGATAAGGACATCATTTTTGGGTGTTAGTTCTATAAGGTGCTGTAGGGCTTCATAGAACCGGTTAATTTCATCCTCTTCAGCACTGGTGGTTGGGGCATAGACTTGGACTACTGTGATATTGAATGGTTTGCCTTGGATTCGAACTGAGATCATTCTGTAATTTTGAGGATTGTATCCCAGTATTGCTTTTCCTACTCTTTTATTGACTATGAAGGCTACTCCATTTCTTCTGAGGGATTCTTGCCCGCAGTAGTATACCTGATGGTTATCTGAATTAAATTCACCCATTCCTGTCCATTTTAGTTCGCTGATACCTAAGATGTCGATGTTTAGTCTTGTCATCTCTTGTTTGACCACATCCAGCTTTCCTTGATTCATGGATCTTACATTCCAGGTTGCTATGGAGAAAAAATCTTTACAGCATCGGACTTTCCTTTCACCACCAGACACATCCACAGCTGAGCGTCCTTTCGGCTTTGGCCCAGTCGCTTCATTCTTTCTGGCGCTACTAGTACTAGCCCTCTGCTCTTCCCCAGTAGCATATTGGATGCCTTCCGACCTGAGGGGCTCATCTTCCAGCGTCATATCATTTTGCCTTTTGGTACTGTCCATAGGGTTTTCATGGCAAAGATACTGGAGTGGTTTGCCATTTCCTTCTCCAGTGGAACACATTTTGTCAGAACTCTCTGCTATGACCTTTCCGTCTTGGGTGGCCCTGCACGGCATAGCTCATAGCTTCATTGAATTACGCAAGCCCCTTCGCCACGACAAGGCAGTAATCCATGAAGGGGGTTGGAGTCATAAACCCACTCAAATGTTTCCATTGATTTTTAAGGGCAGATTTCACTTTCCTCCATTTTCATGCTAAATATTTCTAGATGTTCTGTGCTTGATAGATCTTATTCTCCTAAGGTGATCACAAGGAAGCACCTGAGAGAAGTTATGAAAGGCAGAGGGATGTCTACCATAATAGGTCAGATTTTGCAGGACCCTGGACAGTTCCATATTTAGATCCAATCCTAATTAAGACCACAAGGGTGTCTGTTATTTGTAGTTCAGGGTTGACATTAGGGGTCCATGGTGCTCTTTGACCTTGCTTGTTTTCTTGCATTAATTACCCCAGCACTGATGATGTTATGTAGTTTGGGTAATGAAATGTCTGCAAGAAAGCAAGCAAGCTCAGAGAGCACCAAGGAATCCTCATGGTATCTGTTATGTTCCTGATAACATATCAAAATGAAACAAATTGCCTTTAAAATAAAGCAATTGGATTGTTTGCTTTAGAATATATTTTTCCATGTATATCATGAGTAGAAGAGACAGTAAGATATTGCTTAATTTCTTTATATATCCAGTATTCTTTCGTATTCTAGCTATTGTCTATCCACTACAAGAAGAAGGCTTCTTCTGCATGTTTGCAACCGAAATGGTCCAGAGCTTTCTTTTGCCAATTGGGCCTGCAATACTTGCTGATGTCATTTTAGGTCTCTTTTGTGGATGCTTTTTTATCAAGTGGGATCCATTCTATGACTGCCTTGGTCCACCTGCCATCAATTCTTCTTGCTATGTGACCAGCCCATTTCCATTTTGTTTTTTTACTCTCTTGATGATATCATATACTTTTGTTTGTTCTCTAATCCATGTGCAGGTCTTTCTATCTTGTCTTGTAGTGCTGAGCATGAATCTTTCCCATGGCTGTTTATGCCACTTGTAGTTTTTATATCGATTGTGAGGTTAGTATCCATCTTAATAGAATAGAATAGAATAGAATAGAATAGAGTAGAGTAGAGTAGAGTAGAGTAGAGTAGAGTAGAGTAGAGTAGAGTAGAATAGAGTAGAATAGAATAGAATAGAATAGAATAGAATAGAATAGAATAGAATAGAATAGAATAGAATAGAATAGAATAGAATAGAATAGAATAGAATAGAATAGAATAGAGCTGGAAGGGACCTTGGAGGTCTTCTAGTCCAGCCCCCTGCTCAAGCAGGAGAAGCTACACCATCTCAGACAGATGAATGTCTAGTCTCTTCTTAAAATTCTCCAGTGATGGGGCGCCCACGATTTCTGGGGGTAAGCTGTTCCACTGGTTGATTGTCCTGTCAGGAAGTTTCTTCTTAATTCCGGTATACATTAGAGCGGATAGCACACACACTGATCGAAAATCTTTCTCTTCAGTATTCTTTACATACTCCATTATCCAGCATATTGGTATACTTGCTCCAATTTTCACGTACTGTGGTGCAATGTAATACAAATTCGATGGATTATAATTTGCAAAATTCCTATTTAGCAGAGCTGCAAGATCAATATTCCCCAGGAGAGTGATATAATCTCCCCTAAGTTATAATTTTATTTTTCTTCAGTTATTCTTTGAAACGATGACTGTGCAGCTGCTTCTGACTTCCTTTTATAGCTTCTTCACAGTAGATCAATCTTCATTTCTGTAGCAATTTTGCCTGGCGTTCTTTCTATTTGGCAAACTTTTCTGTTACCTTTTTATTAAAATTGTCTGTGTGCTGTATCATTTATTTTTCTAACAGTAGCATTACCAAAACATTAACTTTATCTTGGCCAATCACGTCTTACTTAAAAACATTACTCCGGAGGTAAATATGCTGAAAGGATTTAATTGGGTTTCTTGTTGTAGAGTCTCAGCAGTTTGTAAGAGCTGGGTTCTAGTCTGATGGAAATTCTTATGTTCCCTGTTATCAGTGAAGAAACATGTTGAATTATAGGAAAGCTATTAGAGAGAAAATCAGAAAATCTCTCTCCTAAAATATATGATGATATATTGATTATAAACGGGAAACTTTTCACAAGCTGGAGTTCTTGTAATTGTATCCCATTCATCTCAATAGATCGTGCTAAAGAAAACTCTGTGGAATTCCATTTACCTGAACCAGACCCTCCTGCTTAGCCTGAAAACAGCGAAACAAAATGTGTGTGTGTGGGGGGGGAATAAACTTTAGAATCGTTTTTTTTAATAGTTATTCAATTAGTCTCTCTCTGCATGGCCTAACATTCATAGTAGAGAACTGATCGATCTCAAAAAATGTTATACCTAGAAAAGCAACTCATGGGCTGAACCTGCCTTGGGTCACCTTCAATCTATATGCTTTAAGTGCCTGAATAAACACTTTTTTTTTCAGGAAAATAAGACTGTTTGCCAATCATGCAGTTTTTTGCTTAAACATAAAGCAACTTGTTTGGCCCTCCATGTATTGGAAAAACTGGACCAAAAAACCCTTT